>NC_054578.1:803774-918774 GCF_017654505.1 Polyodon spathula
GGGATGGGCTTTATTGAAAGAGGGGAAGAGAGCCTGTGGAATTACATTAGGGATTAGGGATAGGGATATTTTAGTTTTTGGCATCTTCACTGTACACCAGAAGCTGTCCAGTTTGTTTACATTCCCCATCAGTAATTTCCCCGGCATTTTTGGAACGTGCTTGTGGCAACACCCTGTCACTCTGTGATACGATTGATTACTTCATTTCCACGGAAACGGCATTTCATTCTCTAGAGTAGTTTAAACAGGAACTGTTGTACTCAGACTAACCTGCCATTGCGGGAGCAAGCGTTCATGTAAATATCCTGGGACGTGTTTTGTAGAAACGACACACTGTGACAGCGGACGCTTTGGTGCGGTTGTTCTGTTTTGAAGAGTTTCTGTGCGCAGCGTTTGTTTCAAACTGTGTATTTGTTCCAGCGATTGTGTTTGAGTAATGAAGTGTGCAAGGGCTCTGAACTTGCAGTTCTCTGTTTGCTGTTTCTGCCGCTGGCCAGCCTTCTCCCCACAGCACTTTACCAGCGTTCTATTCTAAACACTACCAGACCGTGTGCACTGCAGCTCTATTCAAGCTTTATCAGGCTTTCCTTAGCTAATTATTGATTTAAGGAGTGCATGGTAAACGCCGGTACCTCTTGCATTAGATGCCATGTTGCAATGTGCACAGCAGGTTAGAATGCAAAATTGAATAAAATCTGTTTTATGGTCATTCGGGACAACATTGAAAAACAAAAAATAAATTGAATACTGTTCTGCTTTTCAGGTGCTGAGGCGACATTTGTAAATCTTGGTAGGAGACAAGAATCAGAAACGGCATCTTCTCACATTAAAGAGGAGACCCCAGAACTGGAACCTGTCCCCATTAAAGAGGAGACCCCAGAACTGGAACCCGTCCCCATTAAAGAGGAGAGTCCTGCGCTAGAATCAGCAGAATGGGAACACCTTTCAGGTAAAAATACAAAAGAAAGATTGAAACGGCAGGGTGTATTGTTCTATTGCTGTAACTCCAGCACAGAAACAAAGGATGGTTTCCATTCATCGTAGCACTGGAACTGATCCGCATTGAAGAGGAGAGTCCTGTACTGGAATCATGTCTCCATCATTTTCACAAAACGAAAACTTTCAGAGTTCTTATCAAAATCCCGCCTCTCACTCGTGAAACTCTTCTCTGCTCTCAGGTCTGAGGCAGTCTTCTATGCGGACTTGTTTCGTTTTTCATTAATAATAGCGCTGGGAGAAATGTGGAATTGCCATATTCAGAAATCCTTCAAGATTAAGAGATTCCGTCTTTTGAATATTCGTTAGTTTTGCAAAAGCATTCTCCAAGCCGCTGTGTTGTACGCTGTCTTTTTGAAGTTGTAAAAGTCACCAGAAGTATGACTAGGTTGTGACAGCCTTCTCTACCCACTGAATTAATAACAAAACGCAGAGCGCCGTGGCGTGGTTCTAGCGTGTGCGTGAACACGCTTCCCCCGTGACGTGTTGCCCCTGAGTTTTGTTTTCAGGGGATCGCTGCTGGAGATTGGTCCTTAACCAGCTGGTGGGCGTGTCCCAGGGGAGCTCCCAGACACACCTCTCTGCTTGGAGACACTATTCTGTAAATATGTGGTCATCAGAGGTCACTAGGGGTTGTTCGTGGTTATGAGGGGGAATCCTGCAGAACAGTGAATGTAATAAATGCTGTATAATAACCTTTGCCTCTTTCTTTGTTTAGCTTGTAATGTCGATGAAGGAGGGCAGGACCCCACTGCATCACCCTACTGCAAAAACCCTTCCAGTGGCAAACCGCAGAGCAAGAAACACAGAGAGACGACACCCCGAGAAGAGAATGTAAAACACTGGAGAGTCCAGATTCCTTCTGTAGGAGTGTCGTTTGTTCTGGAGAGTACAGAGACTGCAGATTCTGCATGTGTGAACAATTCTGAAACCCAGGGCAGCTTGAAGACCTTGTCTTGTTCTACTGAAGATGGGAAGAGTTCCCGGCGATTAGGCTGTCCTAAAACTCGCAAGGGAAAGCAGACAGGAGGGACTGCATTTCCCTGTGCTGACTGTGGGAAGAGTTTCAGTGAGTTATCAAACCTTAAAAGACACCAGCGTGTTCACACAGGAGAGAAACCACACCACTGTAAGGATTGTGGGAAAAGGTTCTCTCGATCAGAGTATCTTAAAGCACACCAGCATGTTCACACAGGAGAGAAACCACACCGCTGTAGTGATTGTGGGAAGAGCTTCACTCTGTTAGGAAATCTTACAAAACACCAACGAACTCACACAAGAGAGAAACCACACCGCTGTAAGGAATGTGGGAAAAGGTTCTCTCAATCAGAATATCTTAAAGCACACCAGCAAACTCACACAAGAGAGAAACCACACTGCTGTAAGGATTGTGGGAAGAGCTTCTCTCGATCAGTATATCTTAAAGCACACCAACTAATTCACATTAGAGAGAAACTACACCGCTGTAGTTATTGTGGGAGAAGTTTCACTCAGCTAGGAAGTCTTAAAACACACCAACTAATTCACATTGGAGAGAAACCACACCGCTGTAGTGATTGTGGGAGAAGTTTCACTCAGCTAGGAAGTCTTAAAACACACCAACTAATTCACACAGGAGAGAAACCACACCGCTGTAGTGATTGTGGGAAGTGTTTCACTCAGCTAGGAAATCTTACAAAACACCAACGAACTCACACAGGAGAGAAACCACACCGCTGCAGTGAATGTGGGAGAAGCTTCGCTCGAATAGACAATCTTAAAATGCACCAACTCCTTCACACAGGAGAGAAACCACACCACTGCAGTGATTGTGGGAAGAGCTTCAGTGAATTAAGAAGACTTAAAAAACACAGTTTAATTCACACAGCAGTGAAACCCTGGAGGCTGAATGTTCAGAACATTTTCATCTGGTGAGACACCTTCAAAAGCAGGACATTCTCACAAGACAAAAACCCTGCCGCTCAAGAAATTAATGTCATTAAAAAACGAATAAAACTTTAAAAAAAAAAAACCCATTCCTTCACAAAGACAAGATGATGAGTCTGATCCGAGCTTCAAACAAAACAGGCACTTTTCACACATTCCCAAGAGGGAGACACTCTCGCTGGTAAGAGAGAGGCGCGCCGGGATGTTTATGTTGTGGGAGATGTTGCTTTCCGATATCCCCCATTAATTAAACAATCTATTGATGAGGATACATGGGTCGTTATTGGACTTAACTCCTGTATATATTGAGGCTGTGTGGTCCAGTGGTTAAAGAAACAGGCTTGGAACCAGGAGGTCCCTGGTTCAAATCCCAGCTCAGCCCCTGACTCCCTGTGTGGGACCCCGAGCGAGTCACTGAACCCCCTTGGGCTGCGTCTTTGGGGTGAGACTGAAGGAACCAAATAGGATCAACCAACAGACATTTGGGTGCGGTTTTACAATGTTTAGTGAGGAATTTGTGAAAGGAGGGGGGAAGGGCAGAATGTTTCAGTACACCATTAGGTTGGGTCAGATGTCCAGGGGCAGTGGGGGGGTGGTAGAAGAAGGACAATGCCTGCTTGCTAGATCGTAAATTCCAGGCTGAAGTGAACATAACAACCGCAACGGAGGGGGCAATCATGCCGCACAGCTATCCTCTATTGGTTGAGTATATGAGTTTAGGGGGTAGGGATGGATGAATTGTCTGCTGTGTGCCGAATCCTGATAGGAGCAGGGAATTTTATGTAGAAACTATATAACCCATGTATGTGCTTTACCCCAGCAGAATACACTAGTAACTGATGAAGTGACTGTTATTCTCCGGAGCGCTCTGTATTTTGATGACCACTGCAGTAAACCTTTGATGCAACGATCGATGTGATTGATTGTGTCTGAACATCTATGCACTTCATTTTGCGACCCAACAAGACATTGTTGTAAGAGACTCTGCAGCTGATGCACGGCTCACACACCCTAGCCTTGTAAAGTGCTTTGTGATGGTGCTCCGCGATGAAAGGCGCTATATACAAATATTAAACATTAATTCCCTTTGTTTTAATCTAGGCGCTGGTCACTGAACTAAAAAATATGCCCTTTATTTCTTAAAAAAACAATAATGTGTATATGGTTTGGCTAAGCCACATGTGCTGTCTGTTAGTAATGAAAGCTGTGCATCTTTCACAGAGGAGGGTGTATTTTGAAGTTCCATACGGGTCACTGAAAATCCACCTTTTTCTGTCTGCACTGACACAGCAACTACACTCCTCGTCGATTACTAAACGCTCTTACATTAAAACCAGAAGGAAAAGACTGTCGCATCGCTGCAAAGGCAGGGCTGCGGCTTGGCTTCTTCACGGCTAAACTCCTGGAGCAAAGTGCAAACGCTGGGCTTCTCTTTGCATCCCTCCAGGCTGGACCGCGGCGCAGGGACCATCGCGGGATTGGTATTCTTCTGTATCCTTCATCAGACTGCTTTATTTCTTCAAGAGACTTTTGCACATCCCTCCAAGGCATAAAGGAGTGATATTTGTTGTCTAAATACAGTTTGTATAGATCTTACAGGTATTGATTTAGTTATCTCTGAAGTATCTGGTAGTTTTTCCCAAAGTATTTCGCTTCTGAATAAACTTTTTTTTTGTCTAGTATTCTTTTACTTTGTTAAACAGAACAAACAAGCATTTAATGGAAACCAAGTTGTAAAAGATACTGTCACATTCAGCCATTCTGATACTTCAAGTAAAACTGTGTTTGCAACCAACCAGTTAAACCCCAGACATGCATCATAATTCATGCATTTCCATCACAGTAACTTAAAATCAAGTGAAAACGTGTGAATGCAGCATTTTAAAATGTGGATTATGAAACATAATTTGCTTCAGCAGTTTGTTGTATTGCAAACTTGTAAAATGCATTCATCCCAAGATATTATGCATTACTGTAAGAGGGCCATTTTGTCAATGCTATGATGGGCTGAACACGTTTTGATTTGGTAATACGTGTGAAAAATGCATGAGAGAAAAGGCAGCACGTGTTAGAAAGTGGCTTCAGAGGGACTTTGGATTTCAAAATTACTGTTATACCCCTAACCTCTTGCTGTTGGGAGACTACAAATGAGAATCTTATATGAATTGAAGAGCCCAGCTTCATTTGAGAGGTAGAGTGTGTTCAAGGAAACACGTTTCTAATGCAGTTATATTCAATAAATGATAAACCGCTTTATATGAAAGCCACTGCCTCGATTGTTTCAATGGCATTCAGCTGGCATTATCAATTTAAAAGTTTCAATGGCGTTATCTTACATAAACTAGTAGAACCACAAATTGCTTATCTGCCAACAACAAAAAAGTAAGTCATTATGTAAACAGTATTTAGAACATATTTTTAAAACCGGATATGAAAATTTGAATTGGACAACTTAGTTTCTAATGTAATTATATTCAATAAACATACAAGATAAAATAAGCAAAGCAAAGCTTTCTCTATTGAAACGGAGCGTCCCTAGCAGTGGGCGTGGTTAAACCCAACTCGCGACACTGATTGGATGCTCGCCCCGTCGAGGGGATGGAAGGGGCGGGTTTTGAAACTGGAGTCCAGTGTCCGCCATTTTGGCTCCGGCTGCGCTGTGTTTCAGTTCGCTTTGTCCCGTCGCGGATCCGCAATGGCGCCAGTTTCACCTCAATTATTATCACTGTTGTTTTTATTTCAAAGCTGCTGCTGGCGTGCGGGTGTCGTTGCGTTTTTTGTTTGTTTTCTAAAAAAAAAAAAAAAAAAAAAAAATCTGAATGTTTTTAGTTAAGGTGACGGTTTAGATGTGAGATCGACTAAAGAAAGCAGCAGCAGCTCGCCCCGCTTGCAGAGAGAGAGCCAGCGAGCGAGAGAGGTAAACAAAGCGTCTGCTGATTTTAATGCACCTTGATTTCCAGTCAGCGCAGCACAAGTTCATCACACACCTTTTAATTTGCATTGCGTTTACCTCGACAGCAGGAGAGCGTTTTGAAAGCAGCCTGTTGATAATATTATTGCACATTCGCATTGCTTCTCAACAGCCAGGGCTAGAGGGAGGAGGGGGGCAACACAATTAATTATACAGCTTCAACCCCTCCGACTAGAAATTCTGTGCCTCCCAGAGGCTAAAGGGTTACCTGCCATTTTTTTTGGTTTCTTGGGTTTGTCAAGCAGTGCAGCTGCTCGCCTCGGTCTCGTTATTGACGCTGCCCTGCTACAGTTGCAAGTTTATTTGACTATGTGAATATCGGAGCAGCTGAAAACCTCATTGCCACACGCCCAGGGCAAGCGCCCATTCCGCACCCAGGCAGTGTTCCCAGACCAGTACCAGAGGATACTGCAAACAGAGAAATAACCTGCACACGCCGTGCCTTCTTCAAATGCTGCTCCCCGTTTAGGCAAAATCTGCAGGGCTGCAGCGAAGGGCTTGTAAAGGACTTTGTGATGGTGCTCTAACTGTGAAAGGCGCTATATAAAGATTATTATTATTATTATATGCACGCCTTTTGCAAGTTGTGTCAGCCTGTTGCAGTACACAGAGGAGTCCATGTCAGATGTCAAGAGCAATTTCAAATAAAGCTTGATGTGTGATTTTAAATGCTATTGGATTAATGCATCATATAGTTTACTGAAGAGCAAGTTCTGTGCAAATTCAAATAAAAGCACTTTCTCTGCAGTCTGAAATGACAAAGTCTTGCCTCCTTTTCTTCAGTGAGAACGGATCAGCCTCACTCACAGGGAGCTTCTGAGATGGAAGCAGCTCACATCAGCCCAGAGCTTCCTATTCGATGGGTTGTTTCTGCAGACAGGACTGTTGAGATCAAGGAGGAAGTGACTGAGCTGGGGTGCGACCAGGCCAACGAGCGGATCCTGCAGGAGGAAACGCCACCTTCTAGCGTCGCTGAGAGAGGTGAGGGAAACTGGAATGCTGGGAATAGAAGATTACAGTATATTAAAGGGTTATTTATTTCTGTGTTAAGGGTGCTGTGAGAAATGAACCTGCCTGAAAGGAACCTGTCAGTATAATCAGGTGGCAAACAAACTTGCAATGAAAATGTGCCGTCTGTAAACCAGGCTGAACGTGTGTAAAATTAAAATTTAAAAAAATCAGCAATGAGTGTTTCTAAAGTACAGGAACTGTTTTGCAGTGGTGGCAGGGTACAATGACTACAACTTAGAGTTTAAAATCATATTAATATTTTCTTTTTAGACAATAAACCAAGCAAGTTTATGGGCACAGTAACCCTCGACAGCATGTGTAGTGAGACGTGTCCCACTGAGTTTATTAAAGATGGTTTTAAAATAAGTTTTCCTCATTGACAGCCATTATTTAAAATGAGGTTCACATTAACAGGAGTGATATTAAGCGGGTTTGACTGTATTCTCATCAGAGTTCACTCTTGGAGTTGGTCATGGTTATGAGGGGAAGCCTTGCAGAAGAGTGAATGTGTAAGGATGCTTTACAATACCCTTTGTCTCTCTTTCTTTGTTTATCTTGTAATGTAGATGAAGGAGGGCAGGACCCCACTGCATCACCCCACTGCAAAAACCCTTCCAGTGGTAAACCGCAGAGCAAGAAACACAGAGAGACGACACCCCGAGAAGAGAATGTAAAACACTGGAGAGTCCAGATTCCTTCTGTAGGAGTGTCGTTTGTTCTGGAGAGTACAGAGACTGCAGATTCTGCGTGTGTGAACAATTCTGAAACCCAGGGCAGCTTGAAGACCTTGTCTTGTTCTACTGAAGATGGGAAGAGTTCCCGGCGATTAGGCGCTCCTAAAACTCGCAAGGGAAATCACACAAGAGGGACTCCATTTCTCTGTACTGATTGTGGGAAGAGTTTCAGTCAAACATGGAGCCTTAAAACACACCAACTAATTCACACAAGAAGGAAACCACACCAGTGTGATGATTGTGGGAAGCGCTTCACTCTGTTAGGGAATCTTACAAAACACAAACAAATACACACAGGTGAGAAACCACACCACTGCAATGACTGTGGGAGAAGCTTCACTCAGTTAGTAAGTCTGACGAGACACCAACTAATTCACACCGGGGACAAACCACACCACTGCAGTGATTGTGGGAAGTGTTTCACTCTGTTAGGAAATCTTACAAAACACCAACGAATCCACACAGGCGAGAAACCACACCGCTGCAGTGAATGTGGGAGAAGCTTCATCCGAATAGACAGCCTTAAAGCACACCAGCGAACTCACACTGGAGAGAAACCACACCACTGCAGTGATTGTGGGAAGTGCTTCAGTCTACTAGGAAATCTTAGAAAACACCAGCTAATTCACACAGGCGAGAAACCACACCGCTGCAATGAATGTGGGAGAAGCTTCACTCTGTTTGGGAATCTTACGAAACACCAGCTCAATACACACAGGACAGAAACCACCTCGCTTTAATGAATGTGGCAAACGTTTCGCTGAATCAGGAAGTCTTAGAAAGCAGCAGCGTGTTCACACAGGAGAGAAACCACACCACTGTAGTGAATGTGAGATGAGGTTCTCTCGATCAGACCGTCTTAAACATCACCAGCGAATTCACACAGGAGAGAAACCGCACCGGTGTGACGACTGTGGGAAGCGCTTCACTCAATTAGGAAGTCTTAAAAGACACCAACTAATTCACACAGGAGAGAAAACATAACTGCTGACTGTCAGGAAAGGTTTCCTTAAAAACCAGGAAATTCTCACAAGACAAAAAACCCTGTGTTTACACTTTGAAACAGACCAGAGGATAGCATTAAGGTTGAGAACTTCAGAGCTTCAAACGAAAGGCACTTTAAGGGAGGGAGGTGCTATTTCACACTGTTGGAAAACATGGATTGCGAATTGATTAGCAGTTTGCTACGCATGTGGACTGGCAGAGCTATACTATTGTTCTTTTCTGAAAAGAGACTAATATTGCAGATAGCAGACTGTTTGGTTCAAATTGCATATGGTGTGGACAATGCTGTGGACCAGAAGGGGCCAGGCTCTAAGACATTTTGAAAGCAAACCTTAAAGTGGCTAAAAGGCTCCCAGGGACTAGCGTTGGACCCAGAGGTTATCAGGGAGAATAAGAAATAATGCCACTGGACTCAAAGGGTCTCAAGCGAAACGGAGAGATATGAACAAGGAAGATGACAAAAACTAGATGTATGCACCTTTTGGGGCGCCAGGGGTTTGGCGAATGCACTGAGTTCAGAGGTTGTCACACAAGACTACACTCACAGACACACACAATAAATTAAATATATGGTAACAGAATAATGTGTTGGACCTTTGCTGTTGGTTAAGTGTCAGAGAAAGAGGACGTGGACCATCTATATAGAAGGGTATTTAATGTCATGCAAACATTGTAAGAATGAGTAATCTGTCCTGTACCTGGGACCAGACTCCCTGCATATTTCAATAAACCTGACAACTGATTGAAGAAAAGGACATTTTTTTCAATCTACTTACTCACCCTCCTATTTTTAATTTACATCACTCCCCCTCGCTGGTAAGAGAGAGACGGCGGGGATGTTTATCTCGTGGGAGATGTTGCTTTCCGATATCCCACTGACTGAGACTGCAAACATTAATAGATCTACTGATGGGAGTCATGGGTCCTTGCAGGACTTAATTGCCTTTGTTTCAATCTAGGGGCAAAAACACACACCCTATATTTGTTAAGAAAATTAATAATATAATGTGTACATGATTTGGCTAAGCCACATGTCCTGTCTGTTAGTAATGAAAGCTGTGCATCTTTCACAGAGGAGGGTGTATTTTGAAGTTCCATACGGGTCACTGAAAATCCACCTTTTTCTGTCTGCATTACCACAGCAACTAATGCCTGTGCTTGGAAACTGCCTGGAAACTCCGCTCATCGACTGCTAAAAACGTTTTCTTGAAGGAAAAGCAGCGCTAGAAAGGCAGGACTGCGGCTTGGCTTCTTCACGGCTAAACCCCTGGAGCAAGGTGCAAACGCTGGGCTTCTCTTTGCATCCCTCCAGGCTGGACCACGGCGCAAGGACTATCGCGGGATTGGTATTCTTTCTCCTTCATCAGACTGCTTTTCTTTCTTCAAAAAAGACTTTTGCACATCCCTCCAAGTCAAGTCGGGTAACTGAACGACAAATTGAATTGTAATGACTAGCATAGAATTATAATGTTGTTTAAACATCCCTGAAGTAACTCTGCTTTTTCTGTCATATAAATTGATAAAACTTGTCATATAAATGTTCTCCCAACCTGTCTTCATTATTGTTTTGCGCAAACTCCCTCTTCACAGTGTTCGTCTCAGCAAACGTTTGAGGCGAACAGACCAGAACCAGAACAAAATGTAATGTTCTCGAACCTTCTCCTAGTAGAACGCGCTACCTCCCGCTCAGCTGGTCGCTTAGCAACGTGTCTCCCAGAGACACACACACACAGTGCGCATTATGTTTGCAAGTCTCTAAATCTGCTATCTATACTCTTTCACTGGGCATACAGTAGTCGTGGGCAAGTGGTTAAGGACGTGACCTCTATTCGGGTTTCCCGGCTGAGGTTCGAATGATGGGAACATTTGGCATGTCTATATGGTCAGCTTAAATGTCTCAATTCCTAATCTCTCAGAGAGAGAGAGAGAGAGAGAGGCCTGGCCTGGGTGAGGTTATTGATGGTGGGTGTCTGTCCGGGGGCAGTATAGTGAGCAGCTCATCAGTGTTTAATGCGGTCTGCTCTGAGACAGTACAGTGAGCGACTCATCAGTGTTACTTGCGTCCCACAGGAAAATTCAGCAACAATATTAAGAACATAAGAACATAAGAAAGTTTACAAACGAGAGGAGGCCATTCGGCCCATCTTGCTCGTTTGGTTGTTAGTAGCTTATTGATCCCAGAATCTCATCAAGCAGCTTCTTGAAGGATCCCAGGGTGTCAGCTTCAACAACATTACTGGGGAGTTGATTCCAGACCCTCACAATTCTCTGTGTAAAAAAGTGTCTCCTATTTTCTGTTCTGAATGCCCTTTGTCTAAACTCCATTTGTGATCCCTGGTCCTTGTTTCTTTTTTCAGGCTGAAAAAGTCCCTTGGGTCGACACTGTCAATACCTTTTAGAATTTTGAATGCTTGAATTAGGTCGCCACGTAGTCTTCTTTGTTCAAGACTGAACAGATTCAATTCTTTTAGCCTGTCTGCATATGACATGCCTTTTTAAGCCCGGAATAATTCTGGTCGCTCTTCTTTGCACTCTTTCTAGAGCAGCCATATCTTTTTTATAGCGAGGTGACCAGAACTGCACACAATATTCAGGATGAGGTCTTACTAGTGACCTGATTGAAGCATTCAAAATTCTAAACGGTATTGACAGTGTCGACCCAAGGGACTTTTTCAGCCTGAAAAAAGAAACAAGGACCAGGGGGTCACAAATGGAGATTAACAAAGGGGCATTCAGAACAGAAAATAGGAGGCACTTTTTTACAAAGAGAATTGTGAGGTTCTGGAATCAACTCCCCAGTAATGTTGTTGAAGCTGACACCCTGGGATCCTTCAAGAAGCTGCTTGATGAGATTCTGGGATCAATAAGCTACTAACAACCAAACAAGCAAGATGGGCCGAATGGCCTCCTCTCGTTTGTAAACTTTCTTATGTTCTTATGTATCAGAGCCGCAATGGAGCCAGTTTCCCAAGTGAGACTGGGGTCAATTCAATTCTGACCTTGACTTCATACATAGGAAACTGTATCCAATGTCCGCCATCTTGGCTCAAACCCTCCATAGATTACAATGGGGATCTGGGTCCGTTTCAGAGCCGCAATGGAGCTAGTTTCCCAAGTCTGACTGGGATCAATTAAATTCTGATATTAACCTCATACATAGGAAACTGTACCCCATGTCCGCCATCTTGGCTCAAACCCTCCATAGATTACAATGGGGAACCGGGTCCGTTTCAGAGCCGCAATGGAGCCAGTTTCCCAAGTGTGGCTGGGATTAATTAAAATCTGACCTTGACTTCATACATAGAAACTGTACCCCGGGTCCACCATCTTGGCTCAAACCCTCCATAGATTACAATGGGGTTACGACTTTGAGAAACCAGTCGCCTAAACGACAAGGCGCTGTCCTCGTAAACCAAGGATTGTGGTTTCCGCTCAATATTTCATTAAAAACGAGCAATATTTGTGTTCTTTGGCGATGATATGTTTTCATGTCTTGATATCTGCTATACTCTTACACTGAGCACACGGTAGTGTTGGCTGAGTGGTTAACCTGCACTTCATTGGGGTTTCCCCGTGCAGGTTCGAGTCCTGCTGATGGCATCACTGTTTTCCATGTCTCCGTACTAAAGGAGTGGTCAGCTTAAATGTCTCAGGACAGTAAACGGTATAGGGCTCCTCTTATAGGAACAGACACGCTGGTGGAAGATGAGCCCTCTTGAGGACAGTAAATATAACTTCAGGAATGCAGTCCTCATTGACAGGCGAGGCATTGTAGTCACACACTGCCTAGGAAACTGTAACCAAATACAGACTTGCATTGACAACAAAGCGTCCCTCAAGAAAATCACACCCCTATTCAGCCAACACCAGCGGCTGTCTAAAACGAGGCACGCAGTTCAGAAACGAGTCTCTGCGCATGACTGAATCGAAGCACTCATCTCAGAACAGCGTCTCTGCGCATGACTGAATCGAAGCACTCATCTCAGAACAGCGTCTCTGCGCATGACTGAATCGAAGCACTCATCTCAGAACAGCGTCTCTGCGCATGACTGAATCGAAGCACTCATCTCAGAACAGCGTCTCTGCGCATGACTGAATCGAAGCACTCATCTCAGAACAGCGTCTCTGCGCATGACTGAATCGAAGCGCTCATCTCAGAACAGCGTCTCTGCGCATGACTGAATCGAAGCACTCATCTCAGAACAGCGTCTCTGCGCATGACTGAATCGAAGCACTCATCTCAGAACAGCGTCTCTGCGCATGACTGAATCGAAGCACTCATCTCAGAACAGCGTCTCTGCGCATGACTGAATCGAAGCACTCATCTCAGAACAGCGTCTCTGCGCATGACTGAATCGAAGCACTCATCTCAGAACAGCGTCTCTGCGCATGACTGAATCGAAGCACTCATCTCAGAACAGCGTCTCTGCGCATGACTGAATCGAAGCACTCATCTCAGAACAGCGTCTCTGCGCATGACTGAATCGAAGCACTCATCTCAGAACAGCGTCTCTGCGCATGACTGAATCGAAGCACTCATCTCAGAACAGCGTCTCTGCGCATGACTGAATCGAAGCACTCATCTCAGAACAGCGTCTCTGCGCATGACTGAATCGAAGCACTCATCTCAGAACAGCGTCTCTGCGCATGACTGAATCGAAGCACTCATCTCAGAACAGCGTCTCTGCGCATGACTGAATCGAAGCACTCATCTCAGAACAGCGTCTCTGCGCATGACTGAATCGAAGCACTCATCTCAGAACAGCGTCTCTGCGCATGACTGAATCGAAGCACTCATCTCAGAACAGCGTCTCTGCGCATGACTGAATCGAAGCACTCATCTCAGAACAGCGTCTCTGCGCATGACTGAATCGAAGCACTCATCTCAGAACAGCGTCTCTGCGCATGACTGAATCGAAGCACTCATCTCAGAACAGCGTCTCTGCGCATGACTGAATCGAAGCACTCATCTCAGAACAGCGTCTCTGCGCATGACTGAATCGAAGCACTCATCTCAGAACAGCGTCTCTGCGCATGACTGAATCGAAGCACTCATCTCAGAACAGCGTCTCTGCGCATGACTGAATCGAAGCACTCATCTCAGAACAGCGTCTCTGCGCATGACTGAATCGAAGCACTCATCTCAGAAACGCGTCTCTGCGCATGACTGAATCGAAGCACTCATCTCAGAAGCGTCTCTGCGCATGTCTGAACACGATTCTTCCGTTCACGGTGTTCTGCATGAAAACTGAAGTCGAGTCAGTAGCCAATTGGAAAGAGAAAGATCTGCCAGCTGTCCAATCAATCGTTAGCAGAGGCGGGTGTTAATATGCCGGTGTAGAAGGGGGAGTTCTGTGCTGACTCTGCTGGCGTGTCCACAGCGCTGCAGGAAGAGGGCAGTAGTTGTCCAGGTGGGAAAGGGGGTGTGTGTACTTTCCCTCTCTCTGAATGGCCGGGAAGCGGGTCTTGGGGGGATTGTTAGTGAAGCTGTAGCGCAGGTGGGTGATCCGGGTCGTGCGGGTAGCGGCCACCGGGATATCTCTGCCAAGTGCAGCACCTTTATCTTTGTAGTTTTATTACTGGTTTATTTTCCCTTTTCCTTTTGCCTTCTATTTTTGAATCATTGTTTGGAGCACCTGCGAGTGCGCCTGCACCCTGAACTGTTTAGCGTTTGCTTGGTATTCCCGTGGTTCTGTTTACCATAGTTGGTAAGCAGACCACGGACAAACAGCGCCCTCTGCGGGCTAAAGAAACAAAACACACTTGAAAATAAAACTGCGCACCTGTGTGGTGTTTTCGATACACCTGTCTGTCTCCTGTGTCAGTGAATTACCCACCACCCTTCCACAGCCGGGTAAGCACTGAATTTCGCCCACTGTTATTGAGAAAAATAATACATTTCAGTATGTAGAATTAAATTTTCTATCTATGTTAAGGGAAACATTTTCTGAATAATTGTACTGGAGTTGAGCGATATATATATATATGTATGCATGCATATTTTTTAGTAACGAATTGTGTTTGATATTATCTTTTCCACACTGCAGCACTGTTGTTAAAATATTTGCATATGTAGTTATTAGCCTGTGTAGAGCAGCAACTTCATCTGTGATCTCTGAGCTTTCATTCATTTCAAAGGTATTTGAACATATCAGTGGTTTTAGTCACATGCAGCCCATGCAATTGCATGGGGCTCCCTGTTGTCATGGCTCTGGTATATATATATATATATATATATATATATATATATATATATATATATATATTATATCTCAAGTCTGCACCACAATGAATGACTTACTCAAATTCAAACTGGCTTGATTAGCTTGACCGGAGTGATTCCGATTCTCTTTGCCTAATCTCGGTCAACGAAAACTGTACTTTTGTGTTCTTTGTTTCCACACAGTGAGTCTTCCCTCTGCTCCTGTATTGTCATGCTGACTATTATCTATATCAGTGCTGCTCAAAGTAATTTGGGCACGGGCATAAATTGTCTACGGGCACGCTGACTATTTCATAGGTTCTTATCTTAAACACTGCCTTCTTGAGACAAACGCAGGGTGAGTTTGTAATTATATATATATTTTATATAAAGAGATCTTTATATAAAAAGTGGTCTTGCCACTGAATAATAATAAGGTAAACACAAGTAATTGTGGTGCTGCCTATTCTGAATAATAATGAGGTAAGACACAAATGCGTTTTTCTGGGTTCTTGTCACTGAATAATATATGAGGTACACACAACTTTGGGTTTGTAACTGAATAATAATGAGGAAATCACAGCAAAAACAAAACAATGACAACTGAATAATAATGAGGTAAACACACAAAGGTCGGGTGTTGCCACTGAATAATAATGAGGTAGCACACAGGTTGGGTGTTGTCACTGAATAATAATGAGGTAGAGACACAGCACAGGGTGGCACACACAGCACTGGGTGTTGTCACTGAATAATAATGAGGTAAACACACAGCACTGGGTGTTGTCACTGAATAATAATGAGGTAGACACACAGCACTGGGTGTTGTCACTGAATAATAATGAGGTAGACACACAGCACTGGGTGTTGTCACTGAATAATAATGAGGTAGACACACACTGGGTGTTGTCACTGGGTGTTGTCACTGAATAATAATGAGGTAAACACAGCACTGGGTGTTACCACTGAATAATAATGAGGTAGACACACAGCACTGGGTGTTGTCACTGAATAATAATGAGGTAAACACACAGCACTGGGTGTTGTCACTGAATAATAATGAGGTAAACACAACACTGGGTGTTGTCACTGAATAATAATGAGGTAAACACACAGCACTGGGTGTTGTCACTGAATAATAATGAGGTAGACACACAGCACTGGGTGTTGTCACTGAATAATAATGAGGTAGACACACAGCACTGGGTGTTGTCACTGAATAATAATGAGGTAGACACACAGCACTGGGTGTTGTCACTGAATAATAATGAGGTAAACACAGCACTGGGTGTTGTCACTGAATAATAATGAGGTAGACACACAGCACTGGGTGTTGTCACTGAATAATAATGAGGTAGACACACAGCACTGGGTGTTGTCACTGAATAATAATGAGGACAGCTTGAGGAATTAAAAAGTTTATTCAGAAAAAAACAAACTAGGAGATATGAGCAATACTGCAGAAACACCTACATCAAGCATCACCTACACATGCTTAGACAACAAATATTTTACAAACATTTAAACACCGTCTGCGTTCAGTTAAAACACCATGTACTGTGATTTTAAAAATGTATGGGGTTGTGTTTATTTAAAATGTGCGTGTTCTGTTGTTGCTGTTTGATTTAAATGCATTTTGGGTTCATTCAAAAACACAGCTGTGTTTGTTAATGTGTATGGCAGCGTGGATGGGATTAGAGACCCATCCACAGAACGTGACCATCTCCGGACTGATTCATTTGTTGTTAATCCAGAGATGGTCACGTGAGTAAAAAGCTGGCAGCTTTCTGTGTTAAGTGCGGATGTTTGGAGAAGCAACGTGTGCGAGAGGGAGAAGGGAGAATATCGAAACCAAAACGCAACTAAAAATAAAGCCTACAGGATCAGTAAAGACGACTGCCCAGCCCGACCGAGGTACTGTTTTGTTTTTAGGTGTCTGTGATTTGTGTGGTTCACCTGTTTTTTATTTTGCTCTGCGAGCGGTGTTTTCTGTTTAAATATTTATTGTTGGTTAATAAAAATTGCACAGTCGTGCTTCAACCCAGCCTGTCCTGTTTGCGCGGCAATCATTTCCTGGTCTGACGTCATCGCCCTGGCTATCCTGTCACACACCATTATAACTCTGTTACCACTGCTAGTTCTGTTACCTTCCTTTATGACTCGGAGGGATGTGCAAACATTTCTATCGAAGAAATAAAACAGTCTTATAAAGAAGAATACCAATCCCGCGATGGTCCTTGGGCCGTGGTCCAGCCTGGAGGGATGCAAAGAGAAGCCCAGCGTTTGCACCTTGCTCCAGGGGTTTAGCCGTGAAGAAGCCAAGCCGCAGTCCTGCCTTTGTAGCGCTGCAACAGTCTTTTCCTTCTGGTTTTAATTAAATGTTTTAGCAGTGGACGAGTTTCCGGGCAGTTTCCAAGAACAGGCATTAGTTGCTGTGGTAATGCAGACATGAAATGGTGAACTTTCATCGACCCGTATGGAACTTCCATATTCACCCTCCTCCTCTGTGGAAGATGCACTGCTTTTTATTCCCAACAGACAAGTGGCTGATCAAATCATATATTCTATTTTATAAGAGGCCATATTCCTTTAATTCTATGACCTGCTCCTCGATTGAAACAAAGGCAATTAAGTCATGTTCCCATCAATAGATTGCTTAACTCAAGTTTCAGTCCCAGTGGGATATTAGAAAGCAACATCTCCCACAAGATAAACACCAACTCTTACCAGCGAGGGTGTGAAATAGCGTCTCTTTGGAATGTGTTAAAGCGTTTCTTTTGTTCGAAGCTCTGATGTCTCTGATTCAGGGTTTCGCTGCTGTGGTTTCTTTCCTGTGTGAATTCGCTGGTGTCGTTTAAGGCTGTCTGTTCTAGTGAAACTCCTCCCACATTCATTACAGTGGTGTGGTTTCTCTCTGTGAATTTGTTGGTGTTTTTTAAGATATCCTGATTCAGCGAAGCGCTTCCCACACTCATCACAGTGATGTGGTTTCTCTCCTGTGTGAACCCGTTCGTGTCTTTTAAGTTGTCCTAATTCAATAAAGCGCTTCCCACACTCACTACAGTGGTGTGGTTTCTCTCCTCTGTGAACCCATTCATGTCTTTTACGTTGTCCTAATTCAGTAAAGCGCTTCCCACACTCACTACAGTGATGCGGTTTATCTCCTGTGTGAATTTGTATGTGTCTTTTAAGATGTCCTAATTCAGAAAAGCACTTCCTACAATATTTACAGTCGTACGGCTTCTCGCCTGTGTGAATTCGGAGGTGATTTTTAAGATGTTGTGACTGACAGAAGCTCTTCTCACATTCATTACAGTGGTATGGTTTCTCTCCTGTGTGACAGTGCTGGTGCCTTCTAAGGCTATCTGTTCGAGTAAATCTCCTGCCACATTCATGACAGCTGTGTGGTTTCTCTCCTGTGTGAATTCGTTGGTGTTTTTTAAGATTTGATGAATAAATGAAGCGCATCCCACAATCATTACAGTGGTGTGGTTTCTCTCCTGTGTGAACGTGTTGGTGTTTTTTAAGATGTGATGAATAATTGAAACGCATTCCACAGTCATTGCAGTGGTGCGGTCTCTCGCCTGTGTGATTTTGCTGGTGATGTTTAAGATAGTCTAATCGAGAGAAACTCTTCTCACATTGAGTACAGTGATGTGGTTTCTCTCCTGTGTGACTGTGCTGGTGTCTTTTCAGGGATGATAAACGACTGAAACTCTTCCCACAATCAGGACAGCGAAATACAGTCCCTGCTGTGTGATTTCCCTTGTGAGTTTTAGGAGAGCCTAATCGTCGGGAACTCTTCCCATCTTCAGTAGAACAAGACAAGGTCTTCAAGTTGCCCTGGGTTTCAGAATTGTTCACATACAAATAATGTGCAGTCTCTATAATCTGCACAGTAAGTGGATGGATGTCTTGTACACAGGGAATTTGAACTCTCAGTGTTTTTAAAGGTTTTTCTCGGGGTGTCGTCTCTCTGTGTTTCTTGCACTGCGGTTTGCCACTGGAAGAGTTTTTGCAGCAGGGTGATGGAGTAGAAGCTAAAGAAAGAGAGACAAAGGTTACTGTAAAGCATTCTTACACGTTTACTTCTCTAGAGCTTCCCCTCAAACACAAACTCTGGTGACTGCATATTTACAGAACACAGTCAAATCCTCTTAATATCTCTCCTGCTAAATGTCAGCCTCCTTTTATATAACAAGTGTCAAAGAGGACAAGCAAAATTAATTTTAAAACTACATTTAACAAAACATATTCACAGTATTCAAACTTTTTTTCAGTAATTTTTATCAACAGCAATGCTTACTGGTGCAATGTGAATTTTTTTTTTTTTTTAATGGTGGTGTTATACATATTTTATGTCTCCCATGCCAATAATAAATACATCTTCTCTGCTCTTAAATAATAACCTGTATTAGTAAACGTTTGCGTTTTAAGCAATACGACTGATTGTGACAAAGAGAGAAAAAAATCAAAGCTGTAGATCTCCCTCCCGACCAGAGAGGGCGCTCTGTACGGTCGGTAGCAGGCTTCCCCCATAGACGGGCCGACGCAACAGTGGGCGGAAACAGGAAGTCGGCCATCCTGGTGGAGGCGCATGGCTGTAAGTGCGCGAAACGATTCCCGTGCGATCAGCTGCGGGCCGAGAAGCGATTGGTTCCACCGGGGCGCCGGGGTGCAGGGAGGAGTTGGGGAGCACAAAGGGGTTTTGCAACTTTGAACTTTAATCTTCAATAAACTACACTTATCTGAAAGCCAAAAGAAGAAGCTCGCAACTTCTCTCTTCCTTTTTTTCTGCCATGCCTTAAATTCAAGAGTCAGTAACCTGAGAACGAATGCTGAAGGTGCACACCTTGAAAATGTCTCTGTGGCAGGGTTTGACCAGAGCCCTGCATTTAAAGAGGGGGGGCTGAGCAAAGCCCTGCTTGTAAATAAATGCGTTGTATTATTATTTCAAAGCAACATATTGTTTGGTATTTAATGGGAACGGGAGAATGTATCCTGATTTCAAATGTAGTATTATTATTATTATTATTATTATTATTATTATTATTATTATTATTATTATACCTACATACATATCAAACCTTAATCAGAGCACAGGGTTCATGATAAAATGTAATTCTTGCTGAGATTAGGTCATACAGTACGCTAGTCATACGCTGGGGTGGGCTGAAAAAAACACACACAGAGGCGATAATGGGGTGTAAAAACAAACGTGTTCCTTCTCACAATTCTCAGATTCAAAACGTACCCAGTTCTGCATTGCAGGGAATCACACGGACCTCCTCACTTCCACACAGTAAGCTTCTGCACAGTACAGCAGAACCTCAGAGTCACAAACCGACCCGTCTCACCCCACTTTCAACCGGAAGAAGGCAATCGCTCAATCGCTCCGAGCGGCGCGCTGGCTACGGAAAAGGCAGAATTTCAAAGCAAGCGCAGGTACATTTTTACTAGGAACGTTTTCGTCTCAAACAAAAGCACAGGGTTTTATTTTCAAGCTAAAGGAGGGCAAGCCGCGCGGAAGCGCTTCGTTTAAAACAAACACGACGTTAACCCAGGTTTTCCTGGGCGTTTAAATCTGCGTTTTTGCACGACTTCAGAGGTAACTTCGAAGGCTTCAGAACCATATCACTATGCGTACTGTGCTGTGTCCTTGTATTATTCGCCAGATTGAGGGTGTAGAGAGCAGGTGTCCACATTTCCACATTTAATAAGACCATTGAAAACTCATTTTGAGAGTTGTGGGCATTTCAGACTTTTCAGGGTTAGTAACTCTGAGCTTCTACTGTATTAGTGAAACGCACGTGCATTTTCTTGCACAAACTGAAAATGGATGCATTTTCGTTATTATTTGCCAAATAATAACAAAAGCCTGTAAACCCCCCCCCCCCCCCCCCCCCCCCCCCCCCCCCCCCCCCCCCCCCCCCTAAACACCGAACCACAGAAGCCCTAAATGAAATAAGAAAAATAAAACCTGTTTAAATTAATTTAATATTTGTTTAAATGAGGATGCACGCATTTATGATTGAGGTTGGAATTGGAAATGTGAGGAGCAACAGATTACTGCCTGTGTATCTAACCCACTACAGGATACAGTAATAGAGCAATACACCCTGCCATTCATCTCTGCACGCTTTCAATAGAGCAATACACCCTGCCATTCATCTCTGCACGCTTTCAATAGAGCAATACACCCTGCCATTCATCTCTGCACGCTTTCAATAGAGCAATACACCCTGCCATTCATCTCTGCACGCTTTCAATAGAGCAATACACCCTGCCATTCATCTCTGCACGCTTTCAATAGAGCAATACACCCTGCCATTCATCTCTGCACGCTTTCAATAGAGCAATACACCCTGCCATTCATCTCTGCACGCTTTCAATAGAGCAATACACCCTGCCATTCATCTCTGCACGCTTTCAATAGAGCAATACACCCTGCCATTCATCTCTGCACGCTTTCAATAGAGCAATACACCCTGCCATTCATCTCTGCACGCTTTCAATAGAGCAATACACCCTGCCATTCATCTCTGCACGCTTTCAATAGAGCAATACACCCTGCCATTCATCTCTGCACGCTTTCAATAGAGCAATACACCCTGCCATTCATCTCTGCACGCTTTCAATAGAGCAATACACCCTGCCATTCATCTCTGCACGCTTTCAATAGAGCAATACACCCTGCCATTCATCTCTGCACGCTTTCAATAGAGCAATACACCCTGCCATTCATCTCTGCACGCTTTCAATAGAGCAATACACCCTGCCATTCATCTCTGCACGCTTTCAATAGAGCAATACACCCTGCCATTCATCTCTGCACGCTTTCAATAGAGCAATACACCCTGCCATTCATCTCTGCACGCTTTCAATAGAGCAATACACCCTGCCATTCATCTCTGCACGCTTTCAATAGAGCAATACACCCTGCCATTCATCTCTGCACGCTTTCAATAGAGCAATACACCCTGCCATTCATCTCTGTTTTTTTTTTTTACCTGAAAGGTGTTCACATTCTGCTGATTCCAGCACAGGACTCTCCTCTTTAATGGGGACAGGGTCTAGTACAGGACTCTCCTCTTTAATGGGGACAGGGTCTAGTACAGGACTCTCCTCTTTAATGGGGACAGGCTCCAGCGCTGTGGCTTCTTTGTTAATGGGAACAGGTTCCAGTTCTGGGCTCTCCTCTGTAATGTGAGAAGATGCCATTTCTGACGCTCGTCTTCTACCAAGACGGACCGATTTCACACCAGTACCTAAAAAAAAAAAACAGAAGACATTTTATTTAACTATGATGCATCACACACCTTATAAAAACGCATCCCCGAATGCCTGCTATCGATCACAAAGCACACCTTTCCAGAAATTGTTTTAGCATTCGAACCCGGTGTGCACATTACAGCACGGCACCTAATGCAAGAGGGACCGACGTTTACCTGCACCCCTTAAAAATCGAAAAGCAAAAAGAAAACACAGAGACGGCGAGCCTAATAAAGCTACAGATAGAGCTGCTAAAACTGCAAACACTCTGCTAGAGAAGCAGCCTAAAAATCGAAAGAGCCCTGAAAGAAAAGAGCATGGAATCATCATCGATTTTCAGATAGAAGTGAGAGCCTGACAGGAGTGGCAGAGGCACGGGGACACGAGACAGGACCTGTAGAGGACTCACCTTCTCAGTGCCACTGTGAAACTTCATCCCCAGCTGCTACATCATCAAATCATGCAGAAAGAATAGCAGTTATGGCAAGATTAGTGCCAGGCAATTCTGCATCTGTCTTAGACTGATACACTCCCACATGGATCACTTCAATTCCCATCTCCATCTGCAGATGTTCAACATCTTTGATGCGACAAGGAAATGGAACAAGACCCTACTGAGTGACAAGCGCGCAGCTGCTGAAGATGGGAATGCAGTTTAATCACTGCGACTTTCTCAAACACTTACTCTGAGCAAACACTGACTTTCCAACAATGGTGATTAAAATAACAGACAACTGCGCTGGACAACACAAGAGCTGATGCAGGACTGCCTGCCGAGTCTGACTCTGTGTAAGAGGGAAGGAGACCAGAACATGCAAGAGAACCTGCAATCTGAAAACCTGGATAATCCAAGTGGAGAACTTTTAAACAGCCTGTAATTTAGAATAGAACACATAATATAATCATCCGTCTCAGAGCTCTGGTGGGCACCTGGCTGTACATTGTACAATATGCATTATAAGTGAAGTATACACAATGAGTTTACTTGACCTGCCAGTGCTGTCGTTCTTTCTGTACCCCTTGCCAATCTCCCATGTTTTAAGTGCAATGATTGATAGAAAGCGAATCTCATTGCCCACGCTCTGCTTCTTCACATTATCAGGAGACGTGTGCTGACAGTGAAATACACGCCACGAGACTCTGTGTTCAAGTAACAACAAAACGTCAAGCTGATTTACAGTTCAAACTGCATGCATAATATCAGTTGCTGAACAATACTGAGCTGATGTGTGCTGTCTAGCATTGCTATCTACCTGGAGCTAAATTATTTTACAATATTTAGATAATGTGCAACTTTGAGTGTCATAATTGAGTCAGTTGTACCCTGAAGACCTATTCAAATAATACACATCTAACACAGTGAAAAACCTGACCAGGATATTCGCGTATTCACAGTCTGAGCTTAACAGCAATCCAGTCTCATGTGTAGTTCAGACTATCTGAGAAAGACATATTGTTTCCATGCAAATTAGGTCATCAATAGTATTGTCACACAGTGACAGGGTGTTGCCACAAGCAGGTTAAAAAAGGGGGTAATTTATTAATGGGGAATGTAAACAAACTGGACTGTCAACAGCTTGAAGTTCAGTGAAGAAGCCAAGCTAAAATAAATGCCCCCTAACGCAGTGCATGTCACAGACTCTCTTCCCCTCTTTCAATAAAGCCCCTTCCCTCTATAGATGTGCATTCCAGTTTCCCTCACCTCTCTCAGCGATGCTAGAAGGTGGCGTTTCCTCCTGCAGGATCCGCTCATTGGCCTGGTCGCACCCCAGCTCAGTCACTTCCTCCTTGATCTCAACAGTCCTGTCTGCAGAAACAACCCATCGAATAGGAAGCTCTGGGCTGACGTGAGCTGCTTCCATCTCAGAAACTTCCTCTGAGTGAGGCTGATCCGTTCTCACTGAAGAAAAGGAGACAAGACTTTTAAATTGCATATAAAACGTTTGTGTTTGAATTCTCACAACTTTAGTAAACTATATAATGTATTAATCCAGTATTATTTAAACTCACGCATCAAGCCTTATTTGAAATGCTCTTGATATCTACTGCACCTTTGCAATATGAATTCCTCTGTGTCCTGCCACAGACTGACGCAGCCTGCAAAAGGCATGCATGTGGGGCTCTTCCACCCCTAAAACAACACAGGGACTCTTCTATTATACAACGTTTATTACATTAGATAAACCTTTAATATCAGGACACATGTCTACATGCATGGGAAGTTATTAAGGAACACGTCAGCGGGGTTGAATCACCCTAATTAACGCTGAGTCACGCGTGTAACCCCGGTTCCCTGAAACAGAAGGTGACCCCCAACATACTTTTGGGGTAACCCTGCCACGGGTCGGGGTACTTCCTCAGCATTTTAAAATCGAATTAAACCTGCCGAATAATAACGTTACCATAACACACCGCTTCGGTTTCGCACACAATTAACGAAAAACTGACATTTCAAAACCTGACATGAAACACCGCACCGCGATTACGGCTCCCCGGTAGGCTTTTGAGACGGGAGTTTCCTTGATTGCACGATGCTGCCTAACAGATCTAAACTAGGCAAATACAAGTTTTGTTTTTTTTGGTTTTTCAAATGACGTCTCAATCCTAGATGCAAAGCGTCCGGACACAGCTGTAGCTGAACCCCTTCGCGATCTCCCTGGGCTGGTGTTTGTTGAGCTGCGAGGTGCGACCCGCCTCCCTACACGTTCCTCACCTCTGGCACTCCCGCCTGGGAAAGCGCTCCTGCAGCTGCTCGTGTAATTCACATTGCGCGCTTGTGTTTCCCCATAACGCTTTGAAACTGCCCTGCAGTGCACTGGACTGCGACTCATAAAGAGAGGCGTGCATTAAATTTGGATAAATCCTGCTTACCTCTCTCTCTTGTAAAGTTGCAGCTATCTTCGGTCGATCTCAAGACGTCGGTTTTTAACTAAAACAAAAACATTCAGATGCAAACAAACAAAAAAGAAAGAGAGCAAAGTCCAATGCGTTAATAAATGAAGCGCAGCACAATGGCGATCACACGCTCGCAGCTCCGGCAGCCGCTTCGGGAATGCAAAGCTCCTTGGGACGGTGAAGCGAGAATCACGGAGAGGAAACCGGCGCCATTTCGGATCCGGAACGGGACACTCCGCCCTGGAAACACAGCGAGGCCGGAGCCCACATGGCGGACTCTGCGGCACAGTTTCACACCCCCCGCGTCAGCCAATCAGACTCGCATTGCTGGGTTTAAATGGGTTTCTTTAGCCAATAATACGAGAGGGTTCCAGCCAGCCCCGCCCACTGCCTGTGACGCTGCATCTCATTAGAGGATAGAGTTTGTTTATGCTGGGGGAGAGGAGGGGGGCTGCAGCCTCTGCTGATCTCACAACATTGCAAGCTGTTTGAAGGATTTCTGTCGAATTAAAATATTTCCTAATGCTTTAGCACATGCATCGAGTTCTCAAACTATTTTCTGTTTTATTTAAGAACTCAGACAAATGTAGGGGAATAATTGCATAGAACCATTCCTGCGTCTGTTTGTTGCTACTCTGTGCTACAATTATTCACTGAGTTATATGCTTTAAAGCATTTTGAGTTTATGATCTATTAAGTTTATAGTAAATGTATTAAACTACGTGTAGCTGAAAACCAAACCGTGGGGGTCTGACGAAAGGAGCATGGCTCCAGCTTATCGGTTGATCAGGGCGAGCCCACCTTTCCACCAAACCTTTATCTGCACTCCATTGTAAATACCTGTCCTCCCTTTCTTAGTTACACCAACTCGGCCGGCGCCAGCTTATCTGTTGAAAGGGAAAGCACCCTGTCTCTCTGTAAAGGTATAATAACTGTGCGCTAACTCTGCATGGGAGAACGCTGATGTGTTGAGCTGTTTGCGCAAACTAATAAAGTTTTATATCTCTGAGTACCTGGTGCAGTTGGCTCTTTTAGTTGCGGACCTGAAAAGTCCCATGTCTCAGTGGAGCTCGCCAGTTGCACAGGCAGATCATGTTTAACCTGTCAGTGTGATCTTTTACTGAGGAAACAGGCGCGGCTTTAGTTCTGTCAGAGCTAAAGAGTCACAAAAGTTACTCGTTGCAAAGAGCAGACTCTAACTGCAACCCGGCGAGGATGGACTTCAGCGTGTCCGTTTCGCTCTTGCAAGACGAGCTCGGCTCTGCCATCGAGCACGCAGTGAAAGCGGCTGTAGACACCGTCTTGTGGGAAATCACAAGAGTTGTGGGCAGTAAATTGAACGAGTTTCAGATTGCAATGGCTGGGAAGGAGAAAGAGAATGAAAGGCTGAAGCTGAGATTGGAAATATCAGAGAGCGAGATTAAAAGTTCAGTTTAAAAGTTGACTAGTGGAGGAGATGGTGTCTACCACAATGTACCTTGCAAGCAACGTTGTGAGATACACACTATATCAGAGTGTGTGTGTGTGTGTGTGTGTATATGTGTGTGTATATATATATATATATATATATATATATATATATATATATATATTATATATATACATATATATATATATATATATATTATATAATTTTTGAAATAGCTCCTAGTAATTATTCCAGCAGAATTCTAACGAGGGTTGGCTTTGTAGAGGAACCTGGCTAGTGATTAAGAGTTAAAATGTTGTGCAGTTTTCTTTCACACAGATCCCACAGAGAGCCGTGCTGTACCTGAATCTGAAGCACAGGAGGGGCCAAGGATAGAAGCAGTTTACACGCTAGAGGAGTCCTTTCACCAGGAGTGGTGTGCAAGTCTAAAGCAGGTTACAGAGCTGACATGTGTTAAAGATGAAGAGGTCCCTCGACTGGAATGTGTTCCTATTAAAGAGGAATTCATAGAACAGGAATGTGTCCCCATCGCAGAGGAAGATCCTACTGAAAATAATGCCTGCGCACTTGAGGAGAACAACAAGCTGGGATCCAGCCTGTGTGATGATCGTCCACCTGAATGTGAACTGGGGTTTAGAGGTAATTATACAAAACAAGAAACATTGAGCTTAACCTTGCAGAAATTAGTTACTAAACCGTAGAGGTGTTCTGAAGATTGACATGTTTCGGATTCCAGCTCAGTTTAACCTAACTGCTATGCCAACAGCTTGCAAGTTGCAACACTACTGTCCTTGCTACTGTGGCATCTGCTAGATGTGCACCCACTATCATGCCTGTTTCCAATGCTGTTAGATCTTTCCCTGTTTCTGGTAGACTGTTTGCAGTTGTGCTGCTCCCACAGCTTTATAGTGAGCTGCTGGGATCACATGTCTCATCACTGGGTGATGCCAAATCCAGTCGGGTTGCTAAGTGTCAGCAGAAGAAACATTTCAATACAGCACTTGCATGGAAACCTGATCTTATACTTGTATTCCTCACAGTGATATTAAGAGGGGTGGAAATCAGTGGCTGGTAAATGTGAGTGATATTAACCAGAGTGTGTTAATAATCAGAGTGATATTCTCAAGCATTTGTCCTTATTGACACCCATTATATTCTGCCTGGCGAATGTCAATGCGATGATAATGAAAGGAGGCTGGTATGAACAGGAGTGATATTAAGTGGGTTTGACTGTATTCTCATCAGAGTTCACTCTTGGAGTTGGTCATGGTTATGAGGGGAAGCCCTGCAGAAGAGTGAATGTGTAAGAATGATTTACAATAACCTTTGTCTCCTCTCTCTTTTTCTTCTCTAGCTGCTGAAGGGAATCGTGCCGAGAAGGAAAAAGAAGAGATCGACGACTTTTCCCAGCTGCACGTCTGTCCTGAGAAGTAAAGGGACACGATGACACCCTTTCAAAGTGGAGAAAAATAGTTTAGAATCTCAAATAGTCGCGCAAGTGTGTTCTCTCTTTGGAATAGTGACCGTCACTGGCACGCTCTCCTCAAAGCGTGTCAATGTTTTAGAATTTCAGGTGGTCCAGCAAGTGCGTTCTCTCTTTGGAATAGTGACGTACTCACGCTCTCCTCAAAGTGCTACAAGTTCTTAGAAGTTACAGGGTGGTTCAATCCCACAAGTGTGTCCTCTCTTTGGCATAGTGACGTGACTCACACCCTCCTCTAAGAGTATAAATAGGAAGGAACTTTTTAGGTGATCGTATGGGTGTCTTTTCTCTTTAGAATAGTCACATCGCTTAAACACTTCTCAAAGGCAGTGAATTGTATGGAATTTTTTGTGACGTTTCAAGTGTGTCCTAAGAACTTCTTGTGGTCTCTTAAGTATCTGAGAGTCTTGGAGTTGTGGAATCCCTAGGTAACTCTCAGAACCTCATTTCTTTATCCATTGGACTTTTGTTTCCTAGGTATGAAAACAAAGGACTAGGTTATTGCACAGGATTAAATTGCAAGTAGATTTGTCTTTCACGTTCAGGGAAACAGAAAGTCACAATTCGAAACCAGTTAAGAATTAAAGTATGGTCAGTTCTACATCAACACAACAAATGTAGTTGACTGATGTTACATTGTGGGACTACATGCGAAAATGTTACCTTTTACTCAATTAATCATGGGAAAATAAGTTAATTAGGGGAAAACCTGACAATTAAATTTATTGATTTTCACAAAACAAAATCTCGAAATCGATCAATTTCTGTGTTTTCCGGTTTAGAGCATCACCTCTTGAGTGGACCTGTTAGCAGAGAACTTGTGGACAATCGACTAAATGTTTTGAGTAGTATTTCTCGTTCACAGTGCAATAGCTGTGATTCATGCGTGCTCTTTAATCGCAGAAGCATCATTGCAGGGGTATTTCTCATTCACAGTGCAATAGATGTGATTCATGCGAGCTCTTTAATCGCAGAAGCATCATTGCAGCGGTATTTCTCATTCACAGTGCAATAGCTGTGATTCATGCGAGCTCTTTAATCGCAGAAGCATCATTGCAGCGGTATTTCTCATTCACAGTGCAATAGCTGTGATTCATGCGAGCTCTTTAATCGCAGAAGCATCATTGCAGCGGTATTTCTCATTCACAGTGCAATAGCTGTGATTCATGCGAGCTCTTTAATCGCAGAAGCATCATTGCAGCGGTATTTCTCATTCACAGTGCAATAGCTGTGATTCATGCGAGCTCTTTAATCGCAGAAGCATCATTGCAGCGGTATTTCTCATTCACAGTGCAATAGCTGTGATTCATGCGAGCTCTTTAATCGCAGAAGCATCATTGCAGCGGTATTTCTCATTCACAGTGCAATAGCTGTGATTCATGCGAGCTCTTTAATCGCAGAAGCATCATTGCAGCGGTATTTCTCATTCACAGTGCAATAGCTGTGATTCATGCGAGCTCTTTAATCGCAGAAGCATCATTGCAGCGGTATTTCTCATTCACAGTGCAATAGCTGTGATTCATGCGAGCTCTTTAATCGCAGAAGCATCATTGCAGCGGTATTTCTCATTCACAGCAATAGCTGTGATTCATGCGAGCTCTTTAATCGCAGAAGCATCATTGCAGCGGTATTTCTCATTCACAGTGCAATAGCTGTGATTCATGCGAGCTCTTTAATCGCAGAAGCATCATTGCAGCGGTATTTCTCATTCACAGTGCAATAGCTGTGATTCATGCGAGCTCTTTAATCGCAGAAGCATCATTGCAGCGGTATTTCTCATTCACAGTGCAATAGCTGTGATTCATGCGAGCTCTTTAATCGCAGAAGCATCATTGCAGCGGTATTTCTCATTCACAGTGCAATAGCTGTGATTCATGCGAGCTCTTTAATCGCAGAAGCATCATTGCAGCGGTATTTCTCATTCACAGTGCAATAGCTGTGATTCATGCGAGCTCTTTAATCGCAGAAGCATCATTGCAGCGGTATTTCTCATTCACAGTGCAATAGCTGTGATTCATGCGAGCTCTTTCTCTGTGTTATTCACACCCCCCCCGCTCCAGGCGGCGATGCCCCGATCTCTAATCCTGCATGTGCTTCCCTGCGCCCCTCTTGCACGGGTGGCGCTCTTGCATTGTTTTGAAGGCGGCTCTGCTCCTGCGCAGCCGCTTTTACAATCTGCAGGGTCTGCGCAGACTCCGAGCGCAGAGGATGCGTGCCCCTCTGTCGTCAGACCCGGCTGCGTTCACGCAGGTTTGCCGAACTCGGACCGGGCATGCGCGCAGCGTCATTTGACGTAGAACCTGCGCAGACACAAGAGTCTGCGCGACATGAACGCATCTGGATTCCCGGGAAGCTGCGTGTGACGTCAGAAAGACAGCAGCCAAGAGCAGCTTCGGGGGCGCTGCATGCGTAAGCGCACAGCCCGGGAGACGAAACCGGGTACATTTCGGGATCCGCTCACTATAAGAGGTTTGCACGGTATAAAACCCAGTTTGCAGCCAGCATGGCCCTCCTCGACAGCCGCCCTTGATCGACAGAGAGGCCAGCCAATCAGCCTGGGTTTAGGGTTGACTCCGCAGCCAATGACGCGCGGCAGCTGCAGCCGCCGGGCACGCCCACTGGCAGGCTATCTCGCTGCTTTGGTTTGAGCTGCAGGGGAGGGAGGTCATGTCTTAGTTGTTTTTAGTGCCAGGTTGGATTAAAGTGCTTCCCAGTGGTTATTATTACCCGCACAGAGTCACAGAGACAGCTGGTCCCCTTTGCTGTTGTATTTCAGAGACTTGCTTGGTCAGTGTGATTCTTTACTTGGAAAACTCACGCAGTTCAAGTTCAAGCAGAGGTCCTGTGAAAGACAGCAGCTGCTCCTTGCAAAAAATAAACATCGCAACAAAAGAATCGATGATTTAATATGAATGTTAACTGTGCATAAAAAAAAAAAAAAAAAAAAAAGATTTTGCAACACGAGTCTCAATCTAAACTCAGCGAGGATGGACGTCAGCGTGTCCGTTTCGCTCTTGCAAGACGAGCTCGGCTCTGCCATCGAGCACGCAGTGAAAGCGGCTGTAGACACCGTCTTGTGGGAAATCACAAGAGTTGTGGGCAGTAAATTGAACGAGTTTCAGATTGCAATGGCTGGGAAGGAGAAAGAGAATGAAAGGCTGAAGCTGAGATTGGAAATATCAGAGAGCGAGTTGAAAGCGGTGCGGGAATGCATGAGCGCTGCAGATGCGGACAGTAACCAACCTCTCAGAAACATGAACCCCGACTGGAGTGAACAAGACTGCCGCAGGAACGGGAACCAGGGACTATTACAAGGTGAGATTGGTTTTATTTTTTTTATTTTTTTAATGGTATTGCATGGTCATTCTAACTCTTAAATAAAATCCCTATTGCATTAAAACGTCGTTTATTTAAAACCAAAAAATACCGTTCCTGAATTCTAACACTGCATCGGCGATTTATGCAAATATCATATGAATACATTTCCAATGAACAACTAAAATTGGAATTGCATGATTAATGTTTAAACGCTTATATTAAAAACACACATTTTAGGGTCGGAAATGAACAGTGAAGCGTGCTTGGACTGTGTGCGCATCCGTAGTTGCGGGAATTATTCAAATGCTAATTTTAGTTGTTTCACAGCAAAACCCTGCAACAGGATTTACAAGTATCACAGTGTATCCTTTTATATCACGGTCTGGTCTCATTAGGAACGCCTTGCAAAAGTGGTTTCAATCCACAATCAAGGCAGTGTTGTGTTGAGCTGGAGCCATTTCAGATTTCACAGACCCCCCATCACCCCAAAATGCGTTTCAGAATACAGGTTAAGCCCCTTTCACGCTGGCATGCTCTACCCAGGTCTCCTATCTCTATCTATCTATCTCTATCTATCTATATCTCTCTCTCTCTCTCTCTCTCTCTATATATATATATAAAATATGTCTATCTATATCTGTCTCTCTCTATATCTGTTTGTCTGTATATATATACATATGTATCTGTCTCTATCTGTATCTATATATCTATATCTATATATATATATATATATATAATATCTGTCTGAGATATATATAGATAAATAAGACAGAGCTATCTAGATATAGATATAGTCTATAATATAGCAGCGAGGCCAGAGCAGACTATATATAGAATCTATAGATATATATATAGATAGATATATGATAGAGTTATATCTTTATCTGTCTCTCTATAGACATAGATAGATCTATCTCTATATATATATATAGATAGATATATATATATATTATGTATCTATATATATATATATATATCTATATATATATATATGTCTATCTCTATATGATATATATCTATCTATATCTATATCTATCTAGAGAGATATAGATAGCTATCTGTATTCTCTAGATATATATATATATAGATATATATATAGATATAGTCAGACAGATATAGAGATCTCTATAGATATATATATATATATATATATCAGATAGATCTATCTATATATATATGATAGACAGATAGATATATCTATATAAGATATCTGAGATAGATATCTATCTATCTCTCTCTCTCTCTCTCTCTCTATCTCTGAATCTCTCTCTATATCTCTATATATATATATATATATATATATCTATCTATATCTATCTCTCTCTCTATCTATATATATCTATCTATCTGTCTATATCTATCTATCTCTCTATCTGTCTATCTATATCTCTCTCTCTCTCTATCTATATATCTATCTCTCTCTATCTATCTATCTATCTATCTATATCTATCTCTATCTCTCTCTCTATCTATCTATCTATCTATCTATCTGTCTCTCTATCTCTATCTATCTCTCTCTCTATCTATCTCTCTCTATCTATCTCTATCTCTCTATCTATCTCTCTCTATCTATCTCTATCTCTCTCTATCTCTCTCTATCTATATATATCTCTATATATATATCTGTCTATCTCTATCTATCTATCTATCTCTCTCTATATATCTATCTCTATCTCTCTATCTATCTATCTCTCTATCTCTCTATCTCTCTCTCTATCTCTCTCTATCTATCTGTCTATCTATCTATCTATATATCTCTCTCTATCTGTCTATCTATATCTGTCTATCTCTCTCTATATATCTGTCTCTCTCTATCTATCTATCTCTCTATCTATCTATCTCTATCTATCTCTCTCTATCTATATATCTCTCTCTATCTATCTCTCTCTCTATCTATCTCTCTATCTATCTATCTCTCTCTATCTATCTCTCTCTCTATCTATCTTTATCTATCTGTCTCTCTCTATCTGTCTATCTCTATCTATCTATCTATCTCTCTCTATATATCTGTCTCTCTCTATCTGTCTATCTCTATATATTTCTGATACTTGGCAACAGGCTTGGTTGCTTGTTTCACTATTAATATTTTGTAAGAGCAGTAAAACATGTAAACATTTTAAATCTACCTCCAAAAGTTAAAAAAATAAATAACTTTTTGCGCAAAATTCTACACATCCCTATCTGTACCAACAGCTTCACAAGCCCCCCTGCATCCAGCGTGCCTTTGTTTCCAGCAAACCAAGCATTCGTTGATATGAGTTTATAGTAATACAGAATACATGGCATGTCAGTTATTAAAAGCAGCCGCAGCAACGCAGAGTAAATTCACGATCAAGAGCAACACGCTTCCTTTTCCCGATGCATAATGTGAGCCAACGAAGAAGAGAAACTTTCTGGCTGGCTGGCCGATTGGGATGTGTTGCGGTTTGACGAGAAAACAGAAGTGTCAGGTGTCGCGTTTTTAAAACGAAAGCTGTTTTTGGCATTTTGCATTACGAGGCAGATGTTTTGGAGTGAAAAAGTGTGCGCGACGTGAAAAGGCTGCCCTATAATGGGTGGGTATTGGCGTTTATTGCGTTTTTGAGATGCACCGTTTCATATAACCGTGCTCAAAGGCACATGACACAGGTGGTTGATCAGAGTTGCGTGTATTATTGAACAAGACAAACATGAAACATGGGCATGTGGGTGGGGTGGAATCGTCTTTATTTTTTAATGAATTTCAGCTTCAATTTGAGGCAATGATCACCCCTCTACCACAGATAGGTTAGAAGCAATGTTGGATCCACCCTCATTCCCAGCTCAGGGTAATGTAACTGGGCACACTATATCTCTGTGTGTGTGTGTGTGTCTATATATCTGACAGATCATTTATATATATATATATATGAGAGAGAGAGTGAGAGAGAGTAATTTTTGAAATAGCTCCTAGTAATTATTCCAGCAGAATTCTAACGAGGGTTGGCTTTGTAGAGGAACCTGGCTAGTGATTAAGAGTTAAAATGTTGTACAATTTTCTTTCACACAGATCCCACAGAGAGCCGTGCTACATCTAAATCTGAAGCACAGGAGGGGCCAAGGATAGAAGCAGTTTACACGCTAGAGGAGTCCTTTCACCAGGAGTGGTGTGCGAGTCTAAAGCAGGGTACAGAGCTGGCGTGTGTTAAAGATGAAGAGGTCCCTCGACTGGAATGTGTTCCTGTTAAAGAGGAATTCATAGAACAGGAATGTGTCCCCATCGCAGAGGAAGATCCTACTGAAATTAATGCCTGTGCACTTGAGGAGAACAACAAGCTGGGGTCCAGCCTGTGTGATGATCGTCCACCTGAACGTGAACTGGGATTTAGAGGTAATTATACAAAACAAGCATCACTGAGCTGTCTGTTAACCTTGCAGAAACTGGTTACTAAGAAGTGTGCTGAAGATTTTCATCTCAGTTTATCCCAACCAATATGCCAACGACTTCCAAGTTGCAATATAACTGTCCTTTCTACTGTGACCCCTGCTAGATGTGCACCCACTATCATACCTGTTTCCAATGCTGTTAGATCTTTCCCTGTCTCTGGTAGACTGTTTGCAGTTGTGCTGCTCCCACAGCTTTATAGTGGTGCTGGGATCACATGTCTCATCAGTGGGTGATGCCAAATCCAGTGTCAGCAGAAGAAACATTTCAATACAGCACTTGCATGTAAACCTGATCTTATACTTGTATTCCTCACAGTGATATTAAGAGGGGTGGAAATCAGTGGCTGGTAAATGTGAGTGATATTAACCAGAGTGTGTTAATAATCAGAGTGATATTCTCAAGCATTTGTCCTTATTGACACCCATTATATTCTGCCTGGCGAATGTCAATGTGATGATAATGAAAGGAGGCTGGTGTTAACAGGAGTGATATTAAGCGGGTTTGACTGTATTCCCATCAGAGTTCACTCTAGGAGTTGGTCATGGTTATGAGGGGAAGTCCTGCAGAACAGTGAATGTGTAAGAATGATTTACAATAACCTTTGTCTCCTCTCTCTTTTTCTTCTCTAGCTGCTGAAGGGAATCGTGCAGGAGGGACTCCATTTCTCTGCACTGAGTGTGGGAAGAGTTTCAGTCGTTTATCACATCTTAAAATCCACCACCGCGTTCACACAGGAGAGAAACCGTATCACTGCTTTGAGTGTGGGAAGACATTCATTCGTGTAGCGCAGCTTAGAATCCACCAGCGCGTTCACACAGGCGATAAACCACATCACTGCGCTGAGTGTGGGAGGAGCTTCACGCAGTTACAAAATTTTAAAATCCACCAGCGCGTGCACACAGGAGAGAAACCGTATCACTGCGCTGAGTGTGGGAAGAGATTCAGCCGTTTATCACAGCTTAAAATCCACCAGCGCGTGCACACAGGAGATAAACCACATCACTGCACTGAGTGTGGGAGGAGCTTCACGCAGTTACAGAATCTTAAAATCCACCAGCGCGTGCACACAGGAGAGAAACCTTATCACTGCACTGAGTGTGGGAAGAGCTTCACGCGATTAGAGAGTCTTCAGTCACACCAGCGCATTCACACAGGAGAGAAACCGTATCACTGCTCTGAGTGTGGGAAGAGTTTCAGTTGTTTATCAAACCTGAAAAGACACCAGTGCAGTCGTGCATGAGACAGCCCATCACTGTGCAGAATCTGGGCAGAGAGTCACCTATTTAACGTTTAAAATAACGGCTCAGATCGCGTTATTGAGGAGTTTGGTAATAAAACGAGTGTGGGATGTTCGAACAGTTGAACACAAGACAATTCACAGAATCCCAGTCACTTGAGGGCACCTTAACACCAGGAGTACATTGGACTAAAATACAGAAATATTTACTAAAAAAAAAAAAGGATTAAAGTTGCTTGATAAATAGGGTTAAAAACTCACACTTGGAGGTGAAAAATCTGAACAGTCTTGTCTGGATCATTCCTCACATTAAAAATTGACGAAATAGATTGTGATTGTGTCTGCAGGATTCCACTTGTGTCTCTTGCATTGCTGAGTCTCTCATTATGAACATTAGGGTTATTATATACACTCCCCACTAGTGACCAAGTCTCCAGTCTCTTTCAAGTCAGTGCTAAGCTTTGGGTCAATTCTGAACTTCACACCTCAAACATATTTGTGTTCTTGACAGGTTCTGACTGCAATATAACACCCATCCAATATACAGCTTCACAATGGAAATTTATAAACTGATTTTTATCAGTAGCCTGAGAATGAACTACAAAGGTGCTTACCCTGAAAATGCCCCCTTTTGGAACTTTTATATAAATAATAGATTTTAAGTGTTTTTATTTTCGATCACGTCTAGGGGCAACGCAAAGGGCCACTGTCTTAAACTGTAGTGTACAACTCGCTGGACAAGTCATTCCCACATTCTGCTTTTACAAAAAAAACATTCCCCCAAAAACTGGAAGGTTTTTGCCCCAGACCAGTGCTTTGTGAGTCAAACCATGCCCTGACGATGAAATAGAGTTAACGCAGGTTCGTGTTCATTAATGTTGAACCCTCCTGTCGTGTTCAGAATTTAGGTGCAGCTGTTGTGTTTTGGGTCATGTTGACCCGATGCAATTTCAAACAGCCTTGAATTGATTCACTGTTTTTATTTGCAAAGGTTTGACTCTTTTCTGCTCTATTAGTCCAGAAGCTGTGAAATGAAACATTGATAATTGGCTGGTCTAATAAACCAGATCAGTGATTTGTGGATGTGTGCATCACATGCAAAATCCATTTCTTGGTTGAGATACAGCTGTGATGGCACCTGCAGTGGATTATAAGCAGTGCTTTCCATTCGCTCCATCGGGGAAGCAGAGTGCTCCACTTGCTGTTTTCTAACCAGTTACCTGCAGACATGCCTGCTATAGGAAACAGCAAGTGGAGCACTCTGCTTCTCTAAGGGAATGCACTTTTAAATGTTAATGTTTAAACCTTTGACAAATGTAAAAAAAAAAAAAAAACGCCAAAGACTAGAAATCACGTGTTCATCGTTTCTTTGCAATAATTCATTTTGTTAAACTCGAGAGGAGCTAAAATCAACACAAACGACAATTCCAGGTTAAAGCAAACAAGAGCTTCTTTGTCCAGGAGCTGCCAGCCTGGGAGCTTCTCATTCTGGAGTGTCTTTACCAGGGAGATGCTGTTGCGATACTGACAGAGAAAATGAGACTCTGCCTTGCAGATTATATATTGTTTGTTTATAAATATCTCCAGACAGGTGCAGCCATTTCCAGAAATAATAATACAAATATTATTATAATAATAATAATAATAAAATTACAAATTGAAGAAGTGTGTTTTATTCCTGCACGCAAATCTACATAGATAAACGGCAGGGGGTCACAGTGACCCGAAACATCTCATTTGCATACATGACCTGTTCTGAAAAAAACAAACATCTCAAAGGTTCTGTTTTCTGTGTATAAGTTCATGAAAATATTATACAGAAAATGCCCTAGTCCTCCCTGTCTCTCCTCTCTCCTCCCTCTCTCTCTCTCTCCTCTCTCTCATCTCTCTTCTTCTATCTCCTCTCTTGACTCTCTCATCTCTCTTCTTCTATCTCCTCTCTTGACTCTCTCTCCTTCCTCTCTCCTCCTCTCTAAACAAAGCAGAATGTTCTCTATCCTCTAATGAAATGAAGAATCGCTAGCAGTGGGCGGGGCTGGCTGGAACCCTCGGGTATTATTGGCTAAAGAAACCCTTTAAACCCAGCAATGCGAGTCTGATTGGCTGACGCGGGGGGTGTGAAACTGTGCCGCAGAGTCCGCCATGTGGGCTCCGGCCTCGCTGTGTTTCCAGGGCGGAGTGTCCCGTTCCGGATCCGAAATGGCGCCGGTTTCCTCTCCCTGATTCTCGCTTCACGGTCTCAAGGAGCTTTGCATTCCCGAAGCGGCTGCCGGAGCTGCGAGCGTGTGATCGCCATTGTGCTGCGCTTCATTTATTAACGCATTGGACTTTTTTGTTTGTTTGCATCTGAATGTTTTTGTTTTAGTTAAAAAGCGACGTCTTGAGATCGACCGAAGATAGCTGCAACTTTACAAGAGAGAGAGGTAAGCAGGATTTATCCAAATTTAATGCACGCCTCTCTTTATGAGTCGCAGTCCAGTGCACTGCAGGGCAGTTTCAAAGCGTTATGGGGAAACACAAGCGCGCAATGTGAATTACACGAGCAGCTGCAGGAGCGCTTTCCCAGGCGGGAGTGCCAGAGGTGAGGAACGTGTAGGGAGGCGGGTCGCACCTCGCAGCTCAACAAACACCAGCCCAGGGAGATCGCGAAGGGGTTCAGCTACAGCTGTGTCCGGACGCTTTGCATCTAGGATTGAGACGTCATTTGAAAAACCAAAAAAAACAAAACTTGTACTTGCGTAGTTTAGATCTGTTAGGCAGCATCGTGCAATCAAGGAAACTCCCGTCTCAAAAGCCTACCGGGGAGCCGTAATCGCGGTGCGGTGTTTCATGTCAGGTTTTGAAATGCCAGTTTTTCGTTAATTGTGTGCGAAACCGAAGCGGTGTGTTATGGTAACGTTATTATTCGGCAGGTTTAATTCGATTTTAAAATGCTGAGGAAGTACCCCGACCCGTGGCAGGGTTACCCCAAAAGTATGTTGGGGGTCACCTTCTGTTTCAGGGAACCGGGGTTACACGCGTGACTCAGCGTTAATTAGGGTGATTCAACCCCGCTGACGTGTTCCATAATAACTTCCCATGCATGTAGACATGTGTCCTGATATTAAAGGTTTATCTAATGTAATAAACGTTGTATAATAGAAGAGTCCCTGTGTTGTTTTAGGGGTGGAAGAGCCCCACATGCATGCCTTTTGCAAGCTGCGTCAGTCTGTTGCAGGACACAGAGGAATTCATATTGCAAAGGTGCAGCAGATATCAAGAGCATTTCAAATAAGGCTTGATATGTGATTTTAAATACTACTGGATTAATACATAATATAGTTTACTAAAGTTGTGAGAATTCAAACACAAACGTTTTATATGCAATCTAACAGTCCTGTCTCCTTTTCTTCAGTGAGAACGGATCAGCCTCGCTCACAGGGAGTTTCTGAGATGGAAGCAGCTCACATCAGCCCAGAGCTTCCTATTCGATGGGTTGTTTCTGCAGACAGGACTGTTGAGATCAAGGAGGAAGTGACTGAGCTGGGGTGCGACCAGGCCAATGAGCGGATCCTGCAGGAGGAAACGCCACCTTCTAGCATCGCTGAGAGAGGTGAGGGAAACTGGAATGCACATCTGTAGAGGGGAGGGGCTTTATTGAAAGAGGGGAAGAGAGTCTGTGACATGCACTGCGTTAGGGGGCATTTATTTTAGCTTGGCTTCTTCACTGAACTTCAAGCTGTTGACAGTCCAGTTTGTTTACTTTCCCCATTAATAAATTACCCCCTTTTTTAACCTGCTTGTGGCAACACCCTGTCACTGTGTGACAATACTATTGATGACCTAATTTGCATGGAAACAATATGTCTTTCTCAGATAGTCTGAACTACACATGAGACTGGATTGCTGTTAAGCTCAGACTGTGAATACGTGAATATCCTGGTCAGGTTTTTCACTGTGTTAGATGTGTATTATTTGAATAGGTCTTCAGGGTACAACTGACTCAATTATGACACACAAAGTTGCACATTATCTAAATATTGTAAAATAATTTAGCTCCAGGTAGATAGCAATGCTAGACAGCACACATCAGCTCAGTATTGTTCAGCAACTGATATTATGCATGCAGTTTGAACTGTAAATCAGCTTGACGTTTTGTTGTTACTTGAACACAGAGTCTCGTGGCGTGTATTTCACTGTCAGCACACGTCTCCTGATAATGTGAAGAAGCAGAGCGTGGGCAATGAGATTCGCTTTCTATCAATCATTGCACTTAAAACATGGGAGATTGGCAAGGGGTACAGAAAGAACGACAGCACTGGCAGGTCAAGTAAACTCATTGTGTATACTTCACTTATAATGCATATTGTACAATGTACAGCCAGGTGCCCACCAGAGCTCTGAGACGGATGATTATATTATGTGTTCTATTCTAAATTACAGGCTGTTTAAAAGACAAAGGGGCATTCAGAACAGAAAATAGGAGGCGCTTTTTTTACACAGAGAATTGTGAGGGTCTGGAATCAACTCCCCAGTAATGTTGTTGAAGCTGACACCCTGGGATCCTTCAAGAAGCTGCTTGATGAGATTCTGGGATCAATAAGCTACTAACAACCAAACGAGCAAGATGGGCCGAATGGCCTCCTCTCGTTTGTAAACTTTCTTATGTTCTTATGATTATCCAGGTTTTCAGAGTGCAGGTTCTCTTGCATGTTCTGGTCTCTTGACCCGGTTTCATGTGGCCGTGTCCAGGTAGCAGGTCAAGTCTCCTTCCCTCTTACACAGAGTCAGACTCGGCAGGCAGTCCTGCATCAGCTCTTGTGTTGTCCAGCGCAGTTGTCTGTTATTTTAATCACCATTGTTGGAAAGTCAGTGTTTGCTCAGAGTAAGTGTTTGAGAAAGTCGCAGTGATTAAACTGCATTCCCATCTTCAGCAGCTGCGCGCTTGTCACTCAGTAGGGTCTTGTTCCATTTCCTTGTCGCATCAAAGATGTTGAACATCTGCAGATGGAGATGGGAATTGAAGTGATCCATGTGGGAGTGTATCAGTCTAAGACAGATGCAGAATTGCCTGGCACTAATCTTGCCATAACTGCTATTCTTTCTGCATGATTTGATGATGTAGCAGCTGGGGATGAAGTTTCACAGTGGCACTGAGAAGGTGACTCCTCTACAGGTCCTGTCTCGTGTCCCCGTGCCTCTGCCACTCCTGTCAGGCTCTCACTTCTATCTGAAAATCGATGATGATTCCATGCTCTTTTCTTTCAGGGCTCTTTCGATTTTTAGGCTGCTTCTCTAGCAGCATGTTTGCATTTTCAGCAGCTCTATCTGTAGCTTTATTAGGCTCGCCGTCTCTATGTTTTCTTTTTGCTTTTCGATGTTTAAGGGGTGCAGGTAAATGCCGGTCCCTCTTGCATTAGGTGCCGTGCTGTAATGTGCACACCAGGTTCGAATGCTAAAACAATTTCTGGAAAGGTGTGCTTTGTGATCGATAGCAGGCATTCGGGGATGCGTTTTTATAAGGTGTGTGATGCATCATAGTTAAATAAAATGTCTTCTGTTTTTTTTTTTTTAGGTACTGGTGTGAAATCGGTCCGTCTTGGTAGAAGACGAGCGTCAGAAATGGCATCTTCTCACATTACAGAGGAGAGCCCAGAACTGGAACCTGTTCCCATTAACAAAGAAGCCACAGCGCTGGAGCCTGTCCCCATTAAAGAGGACAGTCCTGTACTAGAATTGGCCCATATTAACCCCTTGCAGTCCTGTGTCGGACCTGGTCCGACATCGCAAAAATCGCTTTCCGGTCCGTTGTCTGACTCTACCCAGCACTGCGGAAAACCATCCTGTGACCCGGCCTGCGATGCGTTTAAACCGAAAAAAGCCAAGGGGAGTAGTTCCCTGAGCGTCTCTGATGGGAAAGAAGGTGTAAACAACCAATTAGACCACCTGCAAGCTGAGCAGAGCCGAACTGAACAGACAGAGACTGAGCTGCGCAGAGAAGAAACGGCACAGAGCAGGCAGAAAAAGGCAAGGCAGCTTGAAGGACTTCCACAGGCGATGGACAAGGCAGAAAGCACAGATGAAAGCAGTTTGGAGGATGATGATGATGATGATGATGATGATTTTAATCAACCTAGTTCCGAGGCAGTCCATTTTTTACTTGCTGAGGACTCCGAGGAATCAGAGGAAAGCGACCACGAACCAGACGCGCAGCTGGAGGGCGAATGGAAACGCGCATCGGTCAGTGCAGACGCTTTCACAAAATTCCCGTTTACTGTGATAAATAAGGGATATCAAGGCAGGACTGGTTTGAAAACTGAACTGGAGTTTTTCCAACTTTTCTTCACTGACGCTTTGTTGACCGAAATCGTAAACGAAACCAACAGGCACGCGCGTGCAAAACTCGGAGGGCCGCTGCGTCTCAATTCGATTTGGAACTCCTGGAAGCCCGTTACCTTACCAGAGATGAAGGCGTTTGTTGGCGTCCTGCTCAACATGGGGCTGAATGTCAAAACGGACATAAAAGAGTATTTCTCGGAGGAGTGGGCCGACAGAATGCCGTTTTTCAAAGACGTCTTCAAGAGATCGCGTTTCTTGCAGATCTTCTGGATGCTGCACCTCTGCCCTCCCCCCCCCAGCCAGGTGCCTCAGGCTGCTTTTGTTAGCAGAGGTCAAAAGGTCAGGAATGTGGTCAGCTACATAGACGCAAAATGCCGCGAGCTGTTTATCCCAGGCAGAGACATCTGCATTGACGAGAGCACCGTTGGCTTCAACGGAAGGGTTGTCTTCAAGTGCTACAGCCCTCAGATGCCTACCAAGTCAGGGCTGCGTGTGTTTGTTTTAGCTGACTGCGAAACGGGTTATGTCTGTGCTATTGTTCCTTACTTTGGCAGCCCGACGAGAGACTCCCTGCCGAGACCTGACATGCCGTTTGCATCAAGGGTTGTCCTTCGCCTGTGCGAAATGTTGCTGCAGACAGCAAACGGACACGGCTTCCATTTGTTTACAGACAGGTTTTACACAAGTTATGACCTGGCCGTGGAGCTGCTAAAAATAAAAATCCACCTTACTGGAACCGTAAAGGCCAACAGAAGGGGGTTGCCAGCAGCGGTGAAGCAAGGGCTCACACTGGAAAAGAACGAGCTGGTCTCGTTCAGCAAAGACAGCAAGGTCATGGTGCTAGGGTGGAAGGGCAAAAGGCTAGTGCTCATGCTGAGCACCTTCCACGGCAGCGACTGTGAGAAGGTGCCACACCCCATCAAGAGAGGAGCCATTGAAGAGCTGGACAAGCCTTCGGTCATCCGCGATTACACCAGCAAGACGGGTGCCGTGGACCGGGCGGATCACTGCTGCGCCAGCTATGCTTTCACAAGAAAGTCTCTGCAGTGGTGGAGGAAGATGTTCTTTTGGCTGCTGGAAGTCGCGATTGCGAACAGCGCCGTCCTGTTCAATTTGACGAAGGTGGCATCGGGGCAGCTGCCTGTTCGCCGTAAAGCCTTCAGGAAAGCCTTGCTGGTGCAACTGGTGGGAGGCGTGCGAGACTCAAGAAGGCGCGGTCGTCCGTCCTCCACAGACAGAGAGGAAAGGCTGAGCGGGAAGCCGCATTTCATCGCCAAAAACGAGTCCAAGAGCACCAAAGACTGCGCAGTGTGCAGCGACAGAAAGAGAAAAGGGGGCAGGAGGGAGACGGTGTGGTTCTGCAAAACCTGCTCAAGGCATCCAGGGTTACACCCAGGCGACTGTTTTGAAAGGTACCACACTGTGGAAGCATACAGGTCATTTCTGTCGGTGTAAACGGCTTTTTTTTTTTTGTTTGCAAACCAAAAATGATCCGATCCCAGGAGCCAGCGTTACACTTCATCCATCAACACCAGACAGAAGGATATCATCAGATGGAAGGAAACGCGAGCGGATGGAGACGCAGATGGATGGCATTAGTTTACTGCAAAGCGTTATTTGCTGCTCATCTTAGCGAGAGCCGAGTTCAAATCAGCATGAAGTCTACTCTCACGCAATGGAAATCATAAATAGTTATAATAACATTGAAGAAATATAGTTTTTAGTTCTTTTTTTTTTTTTTTTTTTTTTGTTATTGATTTTGTAAAGTGGTATTGGTATTGTTGTCTTTGTATAGGGTACTGTGGCAGTGTGCCCCGTCCCCCGTCCCCCTTGTGTATTTTGTGTTCTGTGTTGCGTGGGGTGTGTTACTGTTGGTGTGTAGATATTGGTGCACAGGATATAAATGGGTCTGTATAGCATGAATGATTTAAAATACAGAGTTGTATTTAGGCACAGGGATTGGTCACTGCTGCACGCTGAGTTCTGAAAAGCCAGCCGCTCCCTACAAGGCCAGGGAAAGACACAGGCAAGAGTTTCAAAGACTTTGCATAAGTGTAAAAAGATGACAGGATGTTAACAATGAAAAAAAAAAAATTACAGGCACGTATTGACCTCCTGCTATGTTCAGAATTTAGGTGCATCAGCTGTGTTTTGGGTCATGTTGACCCGATGCGATTTCAAACTAATTTAAAACAGCCTTGAATTGATTAACTGTTTTTATTTGCAAAGGTTTGACTCTTTTCTGCTCTTTCAGTCCAGGAGCTGCGATAAAACTTCTTTGACTGCCAGCCTGGGAGCTCCTCATTCTGGAGTGTCTTTACCAGGGAGATGCTGTTGCGATACTGACAGAGAAAACGAGACTCTGCCTTGTAGATTATATATTGTTTGTTTATAAATATCTCCAGACAGGTGCAGCCATTTCCAGAAATAATAATACAAATATTATAATAATTATAATAATAAAATAACAAATTGAAGCAGTGTGTTTTATTCCTGCACACAAATCTACACAGATAAACGCCAGGGGGTCACAGTGACCCGAAACATGTCATTTTAACGCACGACCTGTTCTGAAAAAAAATAAATATCTCAAAGGTTCTGTTTTCTGTGTATAAGTTCATGACCCCCGACTTAGGAAAAGCCATCAAATATTATACAGAAAATAAAAATAGCATTTAATCTGATTGGAAACTAGAACTGGGTCAGATAGACCCCGAAACCTGACAGGAGGGTAAACAGTTCTAGCAACACGCGGGGACGTGCAGCGCTGTATTTTTCGGAAGCCCGTTTATGAGTTCAGGAAGTTGTTGGATGAACTAAACACGACACGGGCACAAGTTCAAGTGAACCCAAATTAGCCAGCATGCTGCAGTCCGTCCTTCGTAAAGCAAAACCTGACGATCACCGGGGTAGTTTGAAAACAGTTCCCATTGCTAAAACCATTGAAAAGGCTACAAGCCTAGGGTTTGAGTTGTAATTATTATTATTATTATTATTATTATTTCATGGGCAAGAATAATAATCGGACCTCTACCACTGGTACAATAATAATAATAATAATAATAATAATAATAATAATAATAATAATAATAATAATAATAAATGTGTGACTATATGACTTTGTACTCTAATGAACTATAAATTGATGTATTTAAAACACTGAACACAGAAATACTAATTTTATTAATGATATAAAACATGGAAAATTTTACCAGCTGATCAGTCAGTTAATACAATGACGAGGAAATGTTAGTTCATGTATAGAAAAGAGCGCGGTTTCAAACGTGTAAGTTGCACATCGGCTGATAAGAGCTTGTATCGCTGTCATGTATAATGTGCTCAGTTAGTCAATACACTCGTTTTAAACGAGTATTAACTTCTATGATTGGTTTGTCTATTTAATAATCTCTATTTATAATCTCTCTCCCATTGAAATGAATGACAAACCCTCTCCCTGCTATTCTCACGTCTCCCAGTAAGTCTAATCTATCGTGGGAAACCACTGAATCTACAACTGGATAAGCGCTTCTACAGAAACTACAATATTATTCCTGAGTGAATGCTTGCTACATTCTACCAGAGTTCAGCTTTCTGTGCAGAGCTAGTTCAGCAGAAACCACATTGATGACTGTCCAGTTAGTTTACATTCCCCATTCTAGTTCCAGTAATAATAATAATAATAATAGTCAAGCTGAACAGGACTGTGGAGCTCTATGTGTGTGTGTGTGTGTCTAGTGTCTCTCTGCCTGTCTGTCTATGGTATAAGTAAACTGTAGTTCTTCATATCCAGGCAACTGAATAATTGCTGATAATTCAGTACAGGGGTGTGCAGCCCTGGTCCTGGAGAGCCCCGATCCTGCAGGTTTACTAGAGGTCTTTACATCATCACTGGCTAAAGATCAGCAGCCCTAATGAAGTCTGTAAATCAGTGTAATTAAGCAACTGAGGACTGGGTTGAAACAAAAACCAGCAGCTCTCCAGATCCAGGAGTGGACACCCCTGCACTAATGAAATGAGCCAGACTCAAATAATCAGAATGGAAACTACAGCTCCCAGCATGCCTCTGCATTAGCAGAAACACAGAGAGGTGGTGGGAGCTGTAGTTCTTTACAGAGGCCGCTCTTTAACTATCAGAACAAGAGACACTGTGGCTCTATCCAAGGCAACTTAGAGGCGTTACACGGCAGGGTTACAATGTAAGCTTAATATTAATATGTAGTGTAGTTTACAGATAAAACTACTGAAATACAATATGAACTTGGGTGCAGATTACAATAGGTTTTATCCACAATATTAGCAGCACAACAGTGCAAGGACAGCGCATCAGCTGAGGATCCAGTAACGTGGCGATGAGGGCAGGCAAGGCCAGTGCATAACAGGAGCGGTAGAGCAAGAGATCTGCAAGTGCAGTCTGGACATGTGTGTTGAGCTCCCACAACACAACGGCTTGGTACAAAAGAGCAACTGAAGTGGATCTGTAGAGGCTGCATGGCGAGTTGGGAGACTGGTGAAAACACAAGAGACAGGTGCAATGAAATATGCACAGAACACAACGTCACAAATGCACACAGAGCGCGAACACCACTAACTAGTGACAGCCGTGAACACGTGCGATAAATGTGAAGTCAAATAAAAATGGATAAGTAGCGTTAAAAACGAATACATCGAGAAAACCGAACAGCTAACAAACCGGAAAGGTTGTCCGTATTTACAGGAAGGGTGTCTGTCTGTCTGTCTGGGCATGTCTGCTATGGCAAAAGTCCAAATTCGGTCACTCTTAATTTTTTCCAGTAAACGTCAACATTTAGCGACTAAGGTGGGAAACGTTCGAAATGATGAGGCAATAGGGTTACTCTTCAGAATTTTACTGGTTAATCCTACAGTTTACGAGAGCTTATTGGTAAATCTCCAGAATGATGAAGAATCAAATTGATTTTGAGACGTTTGCAGATTAATCTTCAGTGCGAACTGCAGGTATAGCACTGAAGAACGAATTTATTCGTGAATTAGAAACAATCATTGATGGCAAACAATATATTTCTGCACAAGCACCTCCTTCCATTAAGAAAATAATCATTAACGAGCTTACAGGAATGCACAACTGAGCACTTTAACTAGTTCAACCTGGCACTGAAGCATACTGTGATCCACAGATCTAGAACAGCCAACATTCTGGATATATAAATCAACTCCCAAAGGTGGTAAAGGATACTGCACTCCAGGTACGCAGCAGCGTAAGAAAAAAATAACACCCTGTTAATTGCAAATTAAATCATTTAAAGAACACTTTTTTATGCCACAAAGACAGGCGGCGAACAGATATTATTGCACCTCTTTTATTACAGACTTTTGTGTCGCTTGGAGTTTGACGTGACTCCCGAAGCCTTGCGATGCACGAACGCGAGACACTCTGGTGCCTTTTCCAGCTGTATGTCTATATCAAACTCTCCCCCTGTCTTTACAGTGATGCGGCTTCTCTCCTGTGTGAATTAACTGGTGCTTTAGAAGATGTGCTAACTGATTGAAACTTTTCCCACATCTGCTGCACAGATACGGTTTCTCTCCTGTGTGAATTCGACGGTGCGTTTTCAAGTTGCATGACTCGCTGAAACTCTTGCCACAGTCAGAGCAGACATGTCGTTTCTCTCCAGTGTGAATTCGCTGGTGGCTTTTAAGATCTCTTAGTCTGCTGAAACTCTTCCCACAGTCAGCACACACATGTGTTTTCTCTCCTGTGTGAATTACTTGGTGGATTTTAAGATCTCCGAATCTCCTGAAACTCTTCCCACAGTCAGCACAGACATATGGTTTCTCTCCAGTGTGAATTCGCTGGTGCATTTTCAAGTTGCTTGACTGCCTGAAACCCTTGCCGCAGTCAGTACAGACGTGTGGTTTCTCTCCAGTGTGAATTCGCTGGTGCATTTTTAAGTTGCCTGACTGGCTGAAGCTCTTCCCACAGTCAGCACAGTGATGTGGCTTCTCTCCCGTGTGAATTCGCTGGTGAAGTTTCAGGTTTCGGAACTGACTGAAACTCTTTCCACATTCTGTACAGGACAGAGAGCCCTGCAAGCTGCTTAAGGGTTTATAATTGAGAATAACCCTTTTAATATGGACTGATTCTAGTACAGGACTCTCCTCTTCAATATGGACTGATTCTAGTCCAGGACTCTCCTGTTTAATATGGACTGATTCTAGTTCAGGACTCTCCTGTTTAATATGGACTGATTCTAGTACAGGACTCTCCTGTTTAATATGGACTGATTCTAGTACAGGACTCTCCTGTTTAATATGGACTGATTCTAGTACAGGACTCTCCTGTTTAATATGGACTGATTCTAGTACAGGACTCTCCTGTTTAATATGGACTGATTCTAGTACAGGACTCTCCTGTTTAATATGGACTGATTCTAGTACAGGACTCTCCTGTTTAATATGGACTGATTCTAGTACAGGACTCTCCTGTTTAATATGGACTGATTCTAGTACAGGACTCTCCTGTTTAATATGGACTGATTCTAGTACAGGACTCTCCTGTTTAATATGGGCTGATTCCAGTACAGGACTCTCCTGTTTAATATGGACAGGCTCCATCGTTGAATCTTCTCTTTCACAGGGATAATCCAGTTTTGTCTTCTGAACCAATTTCCTAAAAAAAAAAATATATAAAACACAATCTGTTACAATCCCTTTGTTAGATTCTATGAACTTGCCTTACCAGCTCCAGACTCCATTCATTACCATGTTTGTGACAGATTTGCATGTATTCTTATTGGTGCTTCTAAGCACCCACAGAACTAACCAGGCAGGAGATGCAATAAACATGAATATAACGTGTGGAAACTTCCATTCCCATGCAAACCCCATATTAGATTTGTTTAAACAGCTCTGCCTGCCAGCATCGTGTAGAGCTCCTTGAAACTAAAGCATGACTCTGACAGGTCTCTGCATCTGTAAACCTCCCAGCTCTCCACTAGACTGGACTATATGGCACCCAACTGCATCAGTGCCTGCATCATTGTGTACTTGGACAGATCACAAAAGCAAGGTTTGTGGGGAATAAAAGCCATTTTCTATACTTTTGAGGCATAAGCAATTAGGAAATAACACTTACCACCCAGGAACAAAAACTGTGTTACACAGTGTTATTATTATTATTTAAAATATAACATTCCGTTTTAATGTTTGCAATGGTTTGATAATCCTTACGCTATCAGAGCACTGGAGGGGGCATCCTGAAAACCAGCTTTGAAGCAGACTTTGAAGTCAGAAGTGTAAAACGTTTGTCAGGGTGTTACTGAAAAGAGAATGCTGTAGCAAACACGTGACGCTGTATTTTTTATTTTTAGGAAACCCAACGTTTGCTCTTTGTTTGCCTCTGTCAGTAATCTGTCGTTTAAGATTTGTTTTCAGTTTATTTCTCTGTTTTTTTTAATACTCATTAATCAGAACAGATTATTCCGATCCTTAATAATAATAATAATAATAATAATAATAATAATAATAATAATCCAATAATCCATTACACAATAAGAGTAGTTATAAAGGACGGTAGGCTGTCAGATCTATCCCAACTGTTCAAAATTGCTATTGACAAAACTATGATCAATACTGATACATATTTGTCAACATGACATGGAAATTACGAAATTACATGAAATATTAATACATGAATTTAATTGTTTTCAGTGCAGCTAATCAAATGCAAGTCTCTCTGCAACGCTTAGCAAATTGGGGGGGGGGAGGAATTAACTTAGATTTGAAATCTTACTGGTTGATTCAGCCGCCCCGGACTCCTCTCTCTCCTTCAGGGACAAACATTGCGTGGGTTCACCGGAGATCTTTCTGTGCTGGGAGGGACCCCCCCCCCTGCCCCCCCCCCTGGGTTTGCCCCGAGATTTAAAGCCCCAAACGAGCGCTCCAAATTTCGGGATACATGTCAAGGTAGTATAACGTGGATGCACATAAATGTCTACTGCGTTACATCTCTCTGGAGTACTTCTCTGGCGTTTCGTTTCTGACGTGATGACTTTTCGCACGTTTGTGTCTAAAAAAAAAAAAAAAAAAAAAAAAAAAAAAAAAAACAATCATTTTATACAGTATATAAAAAGCAGAATCATCGAAAAAAAAAAAAAAAAAAAAAAAAAACACTAAAACTCGAAAATAGCTTTTTAAAAAAAAAAGCACTAAAAATTAAATGAATAATTTAATGTAGCGTGCATGGGGGGTTGGGGGCTGGCTAGTGATGCCATCCAAACTATGACAGCAAAAGCCCTAAACCATCTCCTTCTAGCTTATACTACAGAACTAAAGAACTGTAGTTCTTTATACCAAAGAACTACAGCTCCCGTCATCCCTCGCATCGCCTCGGGGTGATTGAGCCCCACCGCGTCCAATCATCGGGAGGCTCCTCCGTTCAGCGTGGACTCGCAGCCAATGGGAGGCGAGAGAGGGGGCGGGTTTGTTTCCCCGCAACATTGTTTTTAACCCGGAGAGAAAGAGGGGAGGCCGAAGCTGAATTAACGAGTAAGTTTTTTTTAAATATATATATATTTTTTTATTCCTAACCGGTACCGAAAACACATTGGCTTCGTGTGATAGTATTTTAAAAAAAAGAGGGTTCCTCATTTCTGTATAATTGTATCACACACAGACAGGCCCACAGAACAAACAAACAAATAAATAAAAGCAATTCGGGGCAATTAATATCAAACATTTCAACATTGCTGAAATAATTAGCAGCTGCAGCCCTGTGCGGGGCAGGTCGTGTGTGCTGCATAAGCAAAGCCAGTCCGATGAGTTTTTGTTTCCAGGGTGAGATTGCACGCTTCGTTTCTCTTCTGTTATACTCAGGTAGCTAATTTCTATTAAGTTTGTCGGTTCTTTTTTAATTCTGCCTCTCAGTAACCTGTTCTTTATTTCCTCTGTGTTATTTAAGATTTGTTTTCAATTTTTATAGTCATTTCTATCGGAACACATTATTTTGATCCTGATCCTGATCGCATATGTAGGTGCTGATTTATATCAGTAAGTTTTAAATTAAAGATCTGTTTTAATAGATCCTTGCTCAGATTTAATCTAATAATTCAATTCCACATTGTGTCCACCGTATGTCCACTGAAATGTTCGGCTGATTTATTATTTGCTGCTTGATGAAACTGGAAAAGAGATTCTCCTCTAAAGGTTTCTTGTCTAGTTTTACTCTGTAACGTTTCCTCCCATTTACCGATACCTGCTTGCAAAATGCATGCCTCGTTTTTGTTTCCAGACTTCAAACACCTGTTTTGTAAACCTGTCTTTATCGTGTCTGATGTTTCTCTTGCAGGTTTTTGTGTTCTTCTCTTTACCGCTTTCCAGCCTGTGAAGTTTCATTCCTGAGAGCACTGGGGTAGAGAGATTTTTACATTCATGCAAGGTGATATATCATTCTCTGGAAGTGTAGTCTTTTATTCTGTTCATTCTTTTCGGAAATGGTGTTGTATCTTTAAGATGGCAAGGTAAACCTTCAGTAGTTTGCCAAGGATTGCAATACAGTTGCACGTCTAAATGCAATGATAGACTAAGGTCCTTTCAGCCAATCAGAGCGCTTGTTCCACATCACAGAGAAACCCTTTTCATGACATCAACCATACTAGATTAGAAATGACTGAACAGTTAAGAATAATAATAATAATAATAATAATAATAATAATTTCAAAGTATTCTTCCACATCACAGAACTGGTGGCTTCACTGCACTTTTTTTTCATGCATTTCCATGGTTCTGTTTTTTAAACCAAGAACGGTTCTTGCAAAATAATATATATTATATTATATATATATATAATATATATATATATATATATTATTCTATATATTTCATATAAGATGTATTTAAATATTTCTATTTATAACAAGTCTTCAGTACTCCCAGTCTGTTTCAATGCATCTCATCTGTATCAAAGAACAGGGAAGCATACTGAGAGAAGGATCATGCATGGTTTATCTATATCAGTATCTCAGTTTAGAGACACTCTTCACACTGTGTGATGTCTACCTGCTGATCTGTTGCTGTTGCTTTCAGGTGCCTGTTTACCTGGGAAGGAACCAGACTGCCAGAGCCGTGCTGCTGATCTCCTGCTGACAATCCCTGAAGTGAGTTTCTTATTCTTTTAATCTTCAGTCCTCGTTCAGCTTCACCGCTCTGTTTCTGATCGTGTGTTTCTGGTCGTATCAGTTTATTTAACTCTGAACACAAGTCTGATCTGAGTTATAGAAGTCACAGTGGTGTGGAGTGATCTGTATTCCTGTCATTGCATGCAGAGACCTTTCAGAGTCATGCTTTAGTTTCAAGGAGCTCTACACGATGCTGGCAGGCAGAACTGTTTAAACAAATCTAATGTGGGGTTTGCATGGGAATGGAAGTTTCCACACGTTATATTCATGTTTATTGCATCTCCTGCCTGGTTAGTTCTGTGGGTGCTTGCAAGCACCAATAAGAATACATGCAAATCTGTCACAGCGCTAAAAATAAGCTTCATTGTCAAATCTCAAGCTTTGCAACAGTACCCTTTGTCTTGTGTGAAGGCAATGCTGTCATTTTCTAAGCAGTGTTGCCGAGGCTCTTCTGCTTGAGTGGTTACACGTGTGGGAGCTTTCTGTACACGTTTGAATATTTCTCTGCTCAGAACTGTCTTTGTTTCTGTGATTTTTGGTCCTTCATCTCACTCAGTGCAGCGCGTTTGTGATCATGGTAATGAATGGAGTCTGGAGCTGGGAACGCAAGCTCATAGAATCTAACAAAGAGATTGTAACAGGTTGTATTATGTTTTTTTTGTGTTTTTTTGGGGAAATTTGTTCAGAAGACACAACTGGATTATCTGTGTGAAAGAGAAGATTCAGTGATGGAGTCTGTCCATATTAAAGAGGAGAGTCCTGTACTAGAATCAGTCCATATTGAAGAGGAGAGTCCTGAACTAGAATCAGTCCATATTGAAGAGGAGAGTCCTGAACTAGAATCAGCCCATATTAAACAGGAGAGTCCTGTACTAGAATCAGTCCATATTGAAGAGGAGAGTCCTGAACTAGACCCTGTCCATGTTGAAGAGGAGGGGAACCATTTTAAAACAAGCAGCTTGCAGGGCGCTCTGTCCTGTACAGAATGTGGAAAGAGTTTCAGTCAGTTACAAAACCTGAAACTTCACCAGCGAATTCACACTGGAGAGAAACGGCATGTCTGTGCCGACTGTGGGACGAGCTTCAGCCAGTCGGGCAACTTGAAAAGACACCAGAGAATTCACACTGGAGAGAAACCAAATGTCTGTGCTGACTTTGGGAAGAGTTTCAGTCAGTCGGGCACTTTGAAAATACACGAGCAAATCCACACTGCCGTGAAACTACACATCTGTGCTGACTGTGGGAAGAGTTTCAGTCAGTTACAAAACCTGAAACTTCACCAGCGAATTCACACTGGAGAGAAGCCATATGTCTGTGCTGACTGTGGGAAGAGTTTCAGTCAGTCTGGCACTTTGAAAATACACGAGCAAATCCACACTGGAGAGAAACCGTATCCATGTAGCAAATGTGGGAAAAGTTTCAGTCGGTTCACACGCCTTAAAAAACACCAGTTAATTCACACAGGAGAGAAGCCACATCATTGTAAGGACTGTGGGACGACTTTCAGTGACCCAGGCAACTTGAAAAGACACCAGCAAATCCACACTGGAGAGAAACCGTATGTCTGTGCTGACTGTGGGAAGAGTTTTAGTGATCCTGGTAACTTGAAAAAACACCACAGAATTCACACCGGAGAGAAGCGACATCTCTGATTTCACTGTGGGAAGAGTTTCAGGTGGAAATACGGCTTGAAAATGCACCAGCGATTCCACACAGGAGAGAAACCTTATCACTACAATCACTGCGGGAAGAGTTTTACTGCTTCCGGTTCTCTTAAAGACACAAGTCCAAGTCGTGAAAGTTTAGTCAGAATGTGAGTGTGTGTTCATTCACCCGCACTCAGAAATCCCAGTCTCTTTAAACAGTGGCGTAATATAGAAACTGAGAGAACACGGGTTAATGTCTACAGATGATACAGATCTCTCAATATTAAACACACTGTTCTGAAGCAGTTACAGTATAAAGGACATTGCTGTCTGTTTTATAGCATTATAATTGATTTATCTTTTAAAATTACTCTTTGAAATATTTAAAACACAGTCTGTTGTCTTTCCAGCTAATATCTGTGTAACTCTTCCTAACATAATAAACTGCATTGGATTGAAAATAACAAGCTGTTTTAATCAGTAAGAAGGGTTTCTATCAGTGTGATCAGTAAGCTGTGTGTTAATCGTGTTCAACTTCAAGATTGAGAGAAATAATCGCAGTAACCCTGTCTTTGTGACACTGAACTCATTTCATGAAGTGTGTGAAGAGACTAGAAGACTCTGCCCGTGTATTTTGTGAGGGACACCGATTACAAAGCACTGCCTTGTTTTATTATTACGGTTCACTTCTATTGTAACGTTAAGCTTGAGTTTTTAAATGTCGGATTTCACTTCCAGTGACACACAAACCCAGAATCTGAAAGAGGAGGCGTCTCTGCAGTAAATATCAGTGCATCACATCTGTATCAAAGAACAGGAAAGCGTCTAAACACTAGCGTTCAGTGTGGAATGGGATGTGGGTGTTTGGAACTAATGCAGTAAATATCAGACGAACGTTTACTGTAATGATATGTTTTAAGATGCAACACCCAGGAGTAAGAACATTACTTTTTATTTTGCACCCAGTTTATTGTTAGCACCAAGAAACAGTGCAATGCATCTGCAGCCTATTTGAATTTTGCCTACACACGTTATATGACAGCTGACCTCTACTGTAGATTTGATTAGAATCGTGGTATCTCGAGGCGATTGTGGCTTTGCAATGCGTCCTTCCAGCTTTTAACACCTAGGTCTTATCCACACAAGAATGAAGGCGTTAAGAACACACAGCAGTGCTCTAGAGATCACTGACATGGAATTTGCCTCAACGTGTTTAATGCTGTTGGACTCCCCCCCTAACACACACACTTTAGCACAGTGTACACTTTCCCCTTCACGCGTTTGCATGGGTATAAAATGTTCTATAATACTGTGGCTACTTCTAATCATGTTGGGTTTATTAATGTAAACAGATTGTGTATTGGGTTAGCAAGTTCTAATTATAAAATCTTAATATTTAACGAAGGTTTACATTCGGGGTGCACATGTATGGCTAACAACTACAAACGCAAATGACCCTTCAAACATGTTTATTTGTAGGTCACAGTCGTAGATACTAATACAGAGAGAGGCAGCTGTCAGCACAAAAAAATAACCTCCAATCAATATACGTAGATGGCTTGCACTGTTTTGTTGTTTTCTTTTCAGCTAAAAGAATAGCAGAATTCACATTTAAAGGGGATTTACTAAGCCGTGGCAAAATCATTTTGTTTCCTGCGTCAGCCTATATACAGAAGAGCCCGCTTGATAAGAGGATAGTCGTGATTTAAACCAGGTGGCGCGTCTGCCTGTGATGGCACATTACGAGCGCGAGGAGATAAAAAAAGAATAGTGAATCAAGAGCAGCGTTTAAATACCGTCAATCTAGTCGTTCTTTACTTTTAACCAAATGCAGGTAGTTTAGGACAAAGACGTTTTGTGTCCTAACTGGAAGGAAGCAGTTTGTGTCATTATCTGATGAGAGCTATCTGTTAGGCTTTACACTTGGTATTTATTTTTTTTCTGTATTGTTGCCGAGGCTCTTCTGCTTGAGTGGTTGCACGTGTGGGAGCTTTCTGTACGTGTTTGAATATTTCTCTGCTTTGTTTCTGTGATTTGTTTTGGTCTGTCTCTCCTTCCTTTATAGAAAATCTCCTTCATCTCACTCAGTGCAGCGCGTTTGTGATCATGGTAATGAATGGAGTCTGGAGCTGGGAACGCAAGCTCATAGAATCCAATAAAGAGATTGTAACAGGTTGTGTTCTGTCTTTTTAGGAAATTTGTTCAGAAGACAAAACTGGATTGTCCTTCTGAAAGAGAAGATTCAACGATGGAGCCTGTCCATATTAAACAGGAGAGTCCTGAACTGGAATCAGTCCATATTAAACAGGAGAGTCCTGTACTGGAATCAGTCCATATTAAACAGGAGAGTCCTGAACTAGAATCAGTCCATATTAAACAGGAGAGTCCTGAACTAGAATCAGTCCATATTGAAGTGGAGAGTCCTGTACTAGACTCAGTCCATATTAAACAGGAGAGTCCTGTACTAGAATCAGTCCATATTAAACAGGAGAGTCCTGTACTGGAATCAGTCCATATTGAAGTGGAGAGTCCTGTACTAGACTCAGTCCATATTAAACAGGAGAGTCCTGTACTAGACTCAGTCCATATTAAAGAGGAGAGTCCTGTACCAGAACCAGTCCATATTGAAAGGGTTTTTCTCAATTCTAAACCCTTAAGCAGCTTGCAGGGCTCTCTCCCCTGTCCTGGGTGTGGGAAAGGTTTTAATCCTGAAGGAAACCCTGCCGGCACTATATCCTGCACAGGGTGTGGGATAAGTTTCTGTCAGTTACAAAACATAAAACTTTACCAGCTTATCCCCACTGGAGAGAAGCGATTCTTCTGCACTGACTGTAGGAAGAGTTTCAGCCGGATAGACAACCTGAAACTTCACCAGCGGATTCACACTGGAGAGAAACGGCACGTCTGCGCTGACTGTGGGAAGAGCTTCAGACAGTCAAGCGACTTGAAAGCCCACCAGAGAATCCACACTGGAGAGAAACCGTACGTCTGCGCTGACTGTGGGAAGAGCTTCAGAAACTTACGAAACCTGAAACTTCACCAGCTAGTTCACACGGGAGAGAAACGACATCACTGTAACGACTGTGGGAAGAGCTTCAGTCGGATAGAAAAATTGAAAATACACAAGCGGATTCACACTGGAGAGAAACCGCATGTCTGCGCTGACTGTGGGAAGAGTTTCAGTCAGTCTGGCACTTTGAAAAGACACCGGCAAATTCACACAGGAGAGAAGCCGCATCACTGTTCCTGCTGTGGGAAGAGTTTCAGTCGGATAAGCATCTTGAAACTGCACCAGCAAATTCACACTGGAGAGAAACAGTATGTCTGCGCCGACTGTGGCAAGAGAGTCAGACATTTACATAACCTGAAACTTCACCAGAGAACCCACACTGGAGAGAAACCTTACCAGTGCACTCGCTGTGGGAGGAGTTTTACTGCTTCAGCTTCTCTTAAAAAACACAAATGCAAGTTGTGAAGTTTAATCAGAATGTGAGTGTGTGTTCGTTCACCCGCACTCAGAAATCCCAATCTCCTTAAACAGCAGCGTAATATAGAAACTGAGAGAACTCTGAGTGTCTACAGATGATACAGATCTCTCAATATTAAACACACTGTTGTGAAGCCGTTACATTATAAAGTACTTTCCTATGTTTTATATCATTAATATCATTGACTGCCCCTTTAAACTAGTTTTCTGTGTAACTCTTCCTAACATAATAAACTGCATTGGATTGAAAATAACAAGCTGTTTTAATCAGTAAGAAGGGTTTCTATCAGTGTGATCAGTAAGCTGTGTGTTAATCGTGTTCAACTTCAAGATTGAGAGAAATAATCGCAGTAACCCTGTCTTTGTGACACTGAACTCATTTCATGAAGTGTGTGAAGAGACTAGAAGACTCTGCCCGTGTATTTTGTGAGGGACACCGATTACAAAGCACTGCCTTGTTTTATTATTACGGTTCACTTCTATTGTAACGTTAAGCTTGAGTTTTTAAATGTCGGATTTCACTTCCAGTGACACACAAACCCAGAATCTGAAAGAGGAGGCGTCTCTGCAGTAAATATCAGTGCATCACATCTGTATCAAAGAACAGGAAAGCATCTAAACACTAGCGTTCAGTGTGGAATGGGATGTGGGTGTTTGGAACTAGTAAATGGTAAATGTTGTTAAGATTTGAAGCATGGTCTGGTCTCATCCTTACAGAGGAACAAAGCAGTTAATTCCATGTTGATCTGAATCCACAAACCTGACAGGCTGGAGTGTTAACCTGCAGTGTAAAGAGACAGGGCAGTACACCTGCCATCCACACAGCATGCAAACACACACAATACAGCACTGTGCAAAAGAGCTGGCCAAAACATTAGGAACACCTGCCATACACACAGCATGCAAACACACACAATACAGCACTGTGCAAAAGAGCTGGCCAAAACATTAGCACCTGCCATAACACAGCATGCAAACACACACAATACAGCACTGTGCAAAAGAGCTGGCCAAAACATTAGGAACACCTGCCATACACACAGCATGCAAACACACACAATACAGCACTGTGCAAAAGAGCTGGCCAAAACATTAGGAACACCTGCCATACACACACAGCATGCAAACACACACAATACAGCACTGTGCAAAAGAGCTGGCCAAAACATTAGGAACACCTGCCATACACACAGCATGCAAACACACACAATACAGCACTGTGCAAAAGAGCTGGCCAAAACATTAGGAACACCTGCCATACACACAGCATGCAAACACACACAATACAGCACTGTGCAAAAGAGCTGGCCAAAACATTAGGAACACCTGCCATACACACAGCATGCAAACACACACAATACAGCACTGTGCAAAAGAGCTGGCCAAAACATTAGGAACACCTGCCATACACACAGCATGCAAACACACACAATACAGCACTGTGCAAAAGAGCTGGCCAAAACATTAGGAACACCTGCCATACACACAGCATGCAAACACACACAATACAGCACTGTGCAAAAGAGCTGGCCAAAACATTAGGAACACCTGCCATACACACAGCATGCAAACACACACAATACAGCACTGTGCAAAAGAGCTGGCCAAAACATTAGGAACACCTGCCATACACACAGCATGCAAATGCTTTCATTCTCAGCAGCCTGTGCTGTTCACTGGTCCCGTGTCACGTTTGGGATGTTGCTGGTGTGCATCCGATACTGTGAATAATCAGAGAGAGGCCATGGGAAGAGGGAACAGGTTAATGAATGCAAAATAATAATAATAATAGTGGAACAATGTATTAAACACGCAGCCATGCAATCGCATTGACTGTGAAACTGCGCACAGATTTGTTGCGCCGGCGCTGTGTCGTTTACCTGCAGTCAGTACTTGCGTGGAGTCCTGGCGCCATCTACTGGGAGACGTGAGAATAGCAGGGAGAGGGTTTGTCATTCATTTCAATGGGAGAGAGATTATTAAATCTGCAAACGGTATCTGGAAAGTTAATACTCGAATTTAAACGAGTGTATTGACTCGTGTGTTTGTATTATACAGGACAGCGATACAAGCTATTATCAGCCATGTGCAACTTTATAAATGAACCGGCTATTCTATACATGAACCAACATTCCCTCGTCATTGTATTAACTGACTGCTCAGCTGGTGCTTTTCATATTTTTCATCATTACTACATCTGTTCTCTGTGTGCTTGTTTTAAATAAATGCATTAATCTCCTGTTTTCATATTGGTTTTTCATATTTGGTTTTCATTGATGTCGTCGCTTCGTAAGAAACAATCTAAAACAAGGCCCGTTTGAAACTTGAATAAGTTACCAGAGTACTTGTTTGCTTCATATCGAGCATTAAAAGTGTTCATTTTAATTCGCTGAAGCTTCAATGAGACACAGAAGCCTTTGAATTGTGAATTCCCCAACGAAGAACTGAAACATCTGAAGCTCAAACGAATCACTTGTCTGCTTCACACCGAAATACCCGTTCGTTATTACAATAATCCTGATTCTGAGGAAGGGTTTTGAAGCGCAAGGGATTCAATAGTTTACAGCCTTAAAAAAACAATCAGACCGTGGTTTATGACATCATAAAATACTGCAGGAAATAAGCATTAATACACAGGTTTATTTATCATATTTGACTTCAAAAACTATGACAATTCACAACGCAGGAAGTCTACATTATTTAAAATAACAATAAACAATAAAGATTTGTCAAGAGCAAGATCACACACTGAGACATTTGAACGCTGTTTGATGCCCGCTGAGTCTAAACATACCTGCTGCATCCTGGATGCATTTCCTAGAACAAAAATGAACAGCAGACTAAAAACCGGGTAGAAATCAACACTTTAAAAAAAAATAATCATTTTTCGGTAAAATTCGGAACAAACCGTGAACGCGAAACGCTATTTATAATGTCATGGCTTGAGAACGCTTTCCGCATTAAGCTTGTGGTGTTAAGATGTCATGTCTCGGCTGCCCAATCGCCAGTCCTGGTTTTTTCCCTTTGTTTTTGCGTGGGTCATCGCCATGACTGCAGGTCGTGCCTTCATATAATTGGTTTAGGGCTACTGGATGGGTGAGGGTGTCCTAGGTCAGTGTATGGGGTACTTATCACAATGCAGAGGTCAAAATAACATTTTAACCCGAACAGTGTAGAAAAATCTTACTGGGAACTGAAAAGTAGACTAAATCAGAATCAGGTATAAATCAGTAAAAGCAGAGGTTCAGTTAAAAATCCTGTCATTTTAAGGTCAAACTTGGAAGAAGGCAGTCATGCGGAAAGCTATTTATAATGTCAGGGCTTCAGAACAGTGTGTTTAATATTGAAGGCTCTGTATCAGGTGTAGACTCTCACCAGGGAGCTCACAGTTTATTCAGCGCTCGTCAGGCGGGTCGGGTCTGGTTTATTTTCACAAGCGCTGTTTAAAATATTTGTTTCAGAGTGAAACAGGTTTAAAAGGCGCTGAATCGCAACAGGACACTCAGCCCTGCATCTCCAGCCAAGCCCCAGCCCTTGTTCGCTGTTCACACGCCTCTTTATAGACGCGCGCGCTGATCAATCCTCTCCTGATCACTCGTTTTATCACCAAACTCCTCAATAACGCGGTCCGAGTCGTTATTTTATTGCTGTAACATCTCTAAAAGCCCTGCAGGTGTCTTTGAGCGCTGGGTGCAGAAGCAGCTCTCTCCTTTGTGTGTGTCCGTGTTATCTCTGTAGTGCTGGGGGGGCTATCAGATGTGCCCTTTTTTCAGCTTCATTCTGCTCCTATCGGTCTCCCTCGACCATTGAAATATTTTCTCTGCTTTTTCTGTAGAAAAAACGACTAGAGACCTGCGCTTGACGTCTTTTTGACGACGTTGGACAGGGTCCGACATCGGACTGGAAAGGGGAAATTGTAACGTCGGACCTTAAGGGTTAAAACAGCTGGGATTTCTGAGTGCGGGTGAACGAACACACACTCACATCCTGCCTAAACTTGCATTTGTGTCTTTCAAGAGAACCGGAAGCAGGGAAACTCTTCCCGCAGTGAGTGTAGTGATGTGGTCTCTCTCCTGTGTGAAGTATCTGGTGTATTTTCAAGTGCTCCCACAGTCAGCACTAGTGCTGCAACAATTACTCGAAAGCCTTTTTATGAACGAAGATTTTTATTATCCATGTATGATGTACAGTCTATCAACTCGGGCGAGACTCCCCACGTCTTTCTTTTTTCGTTTTATTTCATGTGCCCATTTTCTCCTATTTTTTACACTAGGATCAAAATCTCTACCCCTAAATAACTGACTAATCGAAGCACCAGCTGACAGACTAATCAAGTACATTAATAATCATTTCATCCCGCACAAGTCGGCACAGATATGTGGTTTTTCTCCGGTGTGAATTTGCTGGTGAAGTTTCAGTTTGAATTTCCACCTGAAACTCTTCCCACAGTCATGACAGTGATGTGGTTTCTCTCCTGTGTGAATTAACTGGTGGTTTTTCAAAGTTCTTGACTGGCTGAAACTCTTCCCACAGTCAGCACAGGCATATGGCTTCTCTCCAGTGTGGATTCGCTGATGTTCTTTAAGATTTCCTAATGTCCTGAAACTCTTCCCACAGTCAGCACACACATTTGGTTTCTCTCCAGTGTGGGTTCGCTGGTGCATTTTCAAATTCCCCGACAGGCTGAAGCTCTTCCCACAGTCGGCACAGACATGTGGCTTCTCTCCTGTGTGGGTTCGCAAATGCAATTTCAGGTTGCTTGACTGGCTGAAACTCTTCCCACAGTCAACACAGATATATGGGTTCTCTCCTGTGTGGATTCGCTGGTGTTCTTTCAGAGATGCTAATCTCCTGAAACTTATCCCACAGTCAGCACACACATTTGGTTTCTCTCCAGTGTGAATTCTCCTGTGCATTTTCAAATTGCCCGACAGGCTGAAGCTCTTCCCACAGTCGGCACAGACATGTGGCTTCTCTCCTGTGTGGATTCGCTGATGCATTTTTAAGTGGCTGGACTGTCTGAAACTCTTCCCACAGTCGGCACAGACATGCCGTTTCTCTCCAGTGTGAATCCGCTGGTGAAGTTTCAGGTTCTGTAAACGCCTGAAACTCTTTCCACATTCTGTACAAGACAGAGCGCCCTGCAAGCTGCTTGTTTTAAAATGGTTCCCCTCCTCTTTAACATGGACAGGGTCTAGTTCAGGACTCTCCTGTTTAATATGGACTGATTCTAGTACAGGACTCTCCTCTTCAATATGGACAGGCTCCATTGTCGAATCTTCTCTTTCAGAAGGATAATCCAGTTTTGTTTTCCTAAAAAAAGGCAGAATACAATCTGTTACAATCTCTTTGTTGGATTCTATGAGCTTGCGTTCCCAGCTCCAGACTCCATTCATTACCATGATCGCAAACGCGCTGCGCTGAGTGAGATGAAGGAGATTTTCTATAAAGGAAGGAGAGACGAACCAAAACAAATCACAGAAACAAAGACAGTTCTGAGCAGAGAAATATTCAAACACGTACAGAAAGCTCCCACACGTGCAACCACTCAAGCAGAAGAGCCTCGGCAACACTGCTTAGAAAATGACAGCATTTCCTTCACACAAGACAAAGGGTACTGTTGCAAAGCTTGGGATTTGACAATGAAGCTTATTTTTAGTGCTTTACTAACATTTAGCTGGCAGACTTGTTTTAATTTGGCAACGTACCTTTAAGATTAATACAGCATGCTTTCCAGTAAACACAGAAAACGAAGATGTGAAGTAGCTGAGAGGGCTAGGAATGTTTTAGCTGTCAGTATTTTGTTTTAGGTTGAAGGGCTGCGTTGAAACGCGGTCAAGACTGCGTACCGGACGTCGCTTGGCTTTCGAACAGAAAGGGGACTCGTTTTTCTGCGTAAGGACCAGATGAGTGTTAACTCAAGGGGCTTATTGTTTTTCTACAGTGGCACCGCTGAAAGGACTAAATTAATGATATCGTTTTATTGATTCGTTATTTAAAATTGCAGCCTTGGAAAAAAATTAAAAAATCCAAAATGATTCAATTCTTTGCTGACTTGTTATCTGAGTTATAGTTAAGAGAACGGCAGCACTGTATGTACACACAGCTATAAACAAACCCCTATCCAGTAACATTAACTGTGAGAGAGAATCCTTACACATCTGTACTTATTGGTGCTTGTAAGCACCCACAGAACTAACCAGGCAGGATATGCAATAAACATGAATATAAAGTGTGGAAACTTCCATTCCCATGTAAATATTAGATTTGTTTAAACAGTTCTGCCTGCCAGCATCGTGTAGAGCTCCTTGAAACTAAAGCATGACTCTGAAAGGTCTCTGCATGCAATGACAGGAATACAGATCACTCCACACCACTGTGACTTCTATAACTCAGATCAGACTTGTGTTCAGAGTTAAATAAACCGATACGATCAGAAACACACGATCAGAAACAGAGCGGTGAAGCTGAACGAGGATTGAAGAGTAAAATAATAAGAAACTCACTTCAGGGATTGTCAGCAGGAGATCAGCAGCACGGCTCTGACAGTCTGGTTCCTTCCCAGGTAAACAGGCACCTGAAAGCAACAGCAACAGATCAGCAGGTAGAGATCACACAGTGTGAAGAGTGTCTCTAAACTGAGATACTGATATAGATAAACCATGCATGATCCTTCTCTCAATATGCTTCCCTGTTCTTTGATGCAGCTGTGATGTATTTAAATCCATCCATCCATTATCTGTTACTGCTTAATCTTACAGAGCAGGGCTTCCCAAACCCGGTCCCGGGGGACCCCCCTGCTGTGGCTGCTGGTTTCCATGCCAACCCAGCTCTCAATCACTGAAGCAGACCCTTCATTGAGCTGATCATGTGCTTCGTTAGACCTTCTGACTTGTTTCCAGCTTTAAACAGTTACAGCTCAAGTTACTTATCAAATGTTGCAGCTAACTTGAAATATGCAAACTGTTTAAGAGCTGGAAACAAGTCCTAATGAAGCACAAGATCAGTTCAGTGAAGGGTCTGGTTCAGTGATTGAGAGCCGGGTTGGAATGGAATCCTGCAGCCCCAGCAGGGGGTCCCCCGGGACCGGGTTTGAGAAACCCTGCTATAGAGGGCCGCGGTGAGCTGGAGTCTAACCCTGCAGACACAGGGCGCAAGGCGGGACTACACCCTGTGACTTTCGAGAGGCCAATCTGCCTAGCCAGCATGTCTTTGGACTGTGGGAGACAAACCCACGCGAACACGGGGAGGGCCTGCATGTCTTTGGACTGTGGGAGGACAAACCCCGGGCGGTACAGCACATGAGACATGCAAACTCCTGGAATGTGATCTGGAGCTTGCTGCATGCAACTCCACAACTCCTGGAGCTTATCTTCTTATACCCCACCTATATATATATTATATATATATATATATATATATATATATATATATATATATATATATATATATATATATATATATATATATATAATTGTATCAGGAAACAAAGAAACAGAACTATGCAAATGTGTTAAACAAAAGTGCAGTGAAGCCAGATGCTGGGCGATCACACAAGTCACCTGTTCTGTGGTGTGGAAGAACACTTTGCAACTACTATTAATGTTCATAAAATTGTGCAATCATTTGAAATCTAGCCTGGTTGAAATACAGGTCCTCGATCGCTGGATGTGTGGCTATGAATAGTTCACTTGAAAAGTTGTCAATACACTGGGGAATGTCTTCCACTTAGCACGCAGCTGCTATCAGTTCATTGCAATTGGTCCAGAGTTACTGTTTCGGGGTCACTTCAGTGCTCCTGAAGCGGCTCCAGCAATTGGATTTGGCTCCAAAGGCAACAGCTGTGTCTGGAGCCCGGGTTTGATTAGAAAACAGGGGGGAAAAATAAAAGCAAAACAGGTTGTGATGCCTGCTTGAGCAAAACATCTCTACCAGTGCTACTGCAAACACTCGCACAAGCAAAATGAGACAGCTGTGTGATCTCTGTGTTTCATGCTTAGTTTCTGTGCGGTAAAGACAGTGCCGTTACCCAGCCCTGCGGGAAACGGCAGTGTGAAAGTTTGCAAACAGTTACACGACTCGCACAGGCACTGGGGAGAGAAAACAATGTGAGTGGAGCGCATTGTGAAGAGTGCAGTGCAGTGGAGTGCAGTGGAGTGCATTGCATTGCAGTGGAGTGGAGTGGAGTGCATTGCATTGCATTGGAGTGGAGTGCATTGCATTGGAGTGGAGTGCATTGCATTGGAGTGGAGTGGAGTGCATTGCAGGAGTGGAGTGCATTGCATTGGAGTGCAGTGGAGTGCATTGGAGTGGAGTGCATTGCATTGGAGTGCAGTGGAGTGGAGTGGAGTGCATTGCATTGCATTGAAGTGGAGTGCAGTGGAGTGCATTGCATTGGAGTGGAGTGCATTGCATTGGAGTGCAGTGGAGTGGAGTGGACCCTTACAATTCAAATATTATTTGTTATTGTTGTTTTGTTAACGTGGCTGTGCGCGCAAACGTAAGCCACCCCGTGCAAGGCTGGAGCTGTTGCGTGTTTTTAAACATGTTGAAATGGTCGCTATTATTCACCAGGATGTGTCTGTTTGTTTGTCTGTTTGTTTGTTTGTTTGTTTGTTTGTTTGTCAGGGTCAGTGCGCCGCGGAAATCGCCCCGGCCTCTCAGCGGGCCTGTCTCTCTCTCTCTCTGTGTCTCTGCAATTATTATTCTCAACCGCGGCAAAAAAAAAACCACCCTCTTTATCAATTATTACACGAAGCGGATTGTTTCCAGCGCATCTAATCGGTTATCAGATGCAATGCAATGAATTTGTGTTTAAAATCTTACTGGTTGATTCAGCCGCGCCGCCTCCTCTCTCTCCTTCAGGGGAAAACATTGTGAGGGAAACCCGAAACAAACCCGCCCCCTCTCTCGCCTGCCATTGGCTGCGGGCTCACTCCGAGCCGAGGAGCGCTCCCGTGATTGGACGCGCTGGGGCTCGATGCAGGGGAGGGACGGGAGGCATGATGGGATCTGTAGTTCTGTGTGAGTTTATCGATTAATCAAGAGAGCAGGCGGATTATTACACTAGGGTACCGTCCAGTGCAATAATAATAATAGATGTTGTGATATGTATGAAAACAAGAGATTCATTTATGTATTTAAAACAAGGTCACAGATAATAGTTACATTAATTATATCAGTTCATAAAATGACCAAGGAAATGTTGGTTCATGTATAGAATAGCCGGTTCATTTATAAAGTTGCACATGGCTGATAATAGCTTGTATCGCTGTCCTGTATAATACAAACACACGAGTCAATACACTCGTTTAAATTCGAGTATTAACTTTCCAGATACCGTTTGCAGATTTAATAATCTCTCTCCCATTGAAATGAATGACAAACCCTCTCCCTGCTATTCTCACGTCTCCCAGTAGATGGCGCCAGGACTCCACGCAAGTACTGGCTGCAGGTAAACGACACAGCGCCGGCGCAACAAATCTGTGCGCAGTTTCACAGTCAATGCGATTGCATGGCTGCGTGTTTAATACACTGTTCCACTAGACCTCAGTGTGACAGTGTTTCTGAGTCTAAGCTATCGTGGGAAACCACTGAATCTACAACTGGATAAGCGCTTCTACAGAAACTACAATATTATTCCTGAGTGAATGCTTGCTACATTCTACCAGAGTTCAGCTTTCTGTGCAGAGCTGGTTCAGCAGAAACCACATTGATGACTGTCCAGTTAGTTTACATTCCCCATTCTAGTTCCAGGCAGGCACATCATTGCTTGGATTACTGGCTTTACTGTAAACTCTTTTCAGAATGTAGTAAACTGACACAGACACCAAGAAGAAGGGATTATACTGTAGCATCAAACTGAACAGGATTGTGGAGCTGTGTGTGTGTGTGTGTGTGTGTGTGTGTGTGTGTGTGTGTGTGTGTGTGTGTGTGTGTGTGTCTGCAGCTTTAATGTTTCAATTAAATACATTTACTCAGATTTACTGAGTGTTTAGTTCAAAGTCATAACCGGGACTACTTTTTTGGTCCGTTTACTGGCGTAAGGATATTTAATAAACTAAAAACATTTTTTGCCGTAAAAATTATTTCAGCTTTTTTTTCAATTCCACGGTTTGACCTGAATTATCAATGCAATATGGTCCTGCAGGGTGCCAGCTGTAGTTCATATTTATGAAGATATAATATTTATCATTAATACCTCAATATCCTAGGCCATCCCAGACTATGCTGGTAATATACAAACATATTAGTTAATATTAATGTATTTTAATATATAATATGATTAATATTTAAATATAAAAATAGGGTTTTAGTCTTCACAAAAGTCACAGAATTCCATTATTCGATTTTTGAACTATATCAAAAGATCTATGAACAGAATTTAAAAAAAAAATGAGGCAAAGTTATAAAAAATATCCTTTTCAGTTTCAATATCAAGAGACAAGTCAAGCGAGCAAGTCGATAAACTAACATTAAAAGTTAATATATTATAGGATCAAGGATCTCAAAATCAATCATAAAAGCTTTCTTTATTATTCATCACAGGGAAAATGAAACTCAACACGTAACACTGATTCAGTTTATTAAGGGTCACAAAAATAACAAGAATATAGAGGTTAGAAATCATGGTACCAGAATTACAGGCATAGCTGGAATCAAACACTGAAACACATATTTTCATAAGCACGCTGGCCTCCTTGTCTTTAAGTAAAAGTTCAGTTGGGAAGCATTTTCAATTGCATTTAGTACTAAGTTGTAATCTGTTACTTCAGAACTTGTAGATAAACTCAATTAACGTTTAAATGGTTCTGAAAGCCATGGCGCCTCGTATCCACCAGGTGTCGCACTTCTCAACCCTTTAAAAGGAAAAACATTGTAAACTGGCTTTCAGACAGACATCCCTAATTAACAGATAAGAATCAGCTCTGTTTGTTTAGACCAGACTGGCAGGTAATCTGAACTAAAACCAACTAAAATCTTTACCAGCCTCTGTTACTGATATCCAGTCCTGTTATGGGAGAAGGTCGGGTGGGAGACAGACTTAATTAACATCACAGCATCTGAAGCCTGACAGTTTAAGATTTGAAATGTAATTTTATAAAGTAGATTCAATTGCAACTGTGAATTTCCCCCACACCGTATGCGTTGAATGTAGAGAGTTCTCAGGGGCTGGAGGCACTCGGCTTCGCCTCGCACAACGCCCCAAGGCGTCTGTATATTCATCGTATTGCACACTAAGAATGTGCTTTATAATGCAAGGGCTTTAGAGGATCAGAGTTTTTAACATCAGTACATCTGTAGATATTCACCACAGAGTTGAACACACACTCACAATCTGAATAAACTTTCACAACTTGCATTCGTGTCTTTCAAGAGAACAGCAAGATGTGCGAGACCTCCCACAGTGGGTTCAGTGATAAGGATTCTCTCCTGTGTGGCATCGCTGATGCCTTTTCAAGCTGTATATCCATCTGAAACTCTTCCCACAGTCATTACAGTGATGTGGATTCTCTCCTGTGTGAATTAACTGGTGGTATTTCAAAGTTCTTGACTGGCTGAAGCTCTTGCCACAGTCAGCACAGGCATACGGCCTCTCTCCAGTGTGGGTTCGCTGGTGAAGTTTCATGTTTTGTAAATCACTGAAGCTCTTCCCACAGTCAGCGCAGACATGCGGTTTCTCTCCATTGTGGATTCTCTGGTGTTTTTTCAAGTTGCCAGACTGACTGAAGCTCTTCCCACAGTCAGCGCAGACATGCGGTTTCTCTCCAGTGTGGATTTGCTGGTGTCTCTTCAGGTTTTTTAACTGGCTGAAGCTCTTCCCACAGTCGGCACAGACTTGTTGTTTCTCTCCAGTGTGGATTCTCTGGTGGTCTCTAAGATGTCCTAATCTATTGAAACTCTTCCCACAGTCAGCGCAGGACAGAGCGCCCTGCAAGCTGCTTGTTTTAAAATGGTTCCCCTCCTCTTCAACATGGACAGGGTCTAGTTCAGGACTCTCCTGTTTAATATGGACTGATTCTAGTTCAGGACTCTCCTGTTTAATATGGACTGATTCTAGTACAGGACTCTCCTGTTTAATATGGACTGATTCTAGTTCAGGACTCTCCTGTTTAATATGGACTGATTCTAGTACAGGACTCTCCTCTTCAATATGGACTGATTCTAGTACAGGACTCTCCTGTTTAATATGGACTGATTCTAGTACAGGACTCTCCTGTTTAATATGGACTGATTCTAGTACAGGACTCTCCTGTTTAATATGGACTGATCCTAGTACAGGACTCTCCTCTTCAATATGGACTGATTCTAGTTCAGGACTCTCCTGTTTAATATGGACTGATTCTAGTACAGGACTCTCCTGTTTAATATGGACTGATTCTAGTACAGGACTCTCCTGTTTAATATGGACTGATTCTAGTACAGGACTCTCCTGTTTAATATGGACTGATTCTAGTTCAGGACTCTCCTGTTTAATATGGACTGATCCTAGTACAGGACTCTCCTCTTTAACATTGAAAGGCTCCATCACTATCACTTAAATCCAGGTTTGTCTTCTGAACAAATGTCCTAAAAAAAACCAAAAAACACAGTCTGTTACAATCTCTTTGTTGGATTCTATGAGCTTGCGTTCCCAGCTCCAGACTCCATTCATTACCATGATCACAAACGCGCTGCACTGAGTGAGAGTATGTGAGCACTGAGTATTTCTATAACAAGGAGGTAGAAGACACAGACCAAAAATCACATAAACAAAGGTGGTGTGTGTGTGCAGGGGTTGCACGGTGGTGTGTGCGTGCAGGGGTTGCACGGTGGTGTGTGTGTGCAGGGGTTGCACGGTTGCACGGTGGTGTGTGTGCGTGCAGGGGTTGCACGGTGGTGTGTGCGTGCAGGGGTTGCACGGTGGTGTGTGCGCGTGCAGGGGTTGCACGGTGGTGTGTGTGTGCAGGGGTGCAGGGGTTGCACGGTGGTGTGTGCGCGTGCAGGGGTTGCACGGTGGTGTGTGCGTGTGCAGGGGTTGCACGGTGGTGTGTGCGTGTGCAGGGGTTGCACGGTGGTGTGTGCGCGTGCAGGGGTTGCACGGTGGTGTGTGTGCGTGCAGGGGTTGCACGGTGGTGTGTGTGCGTGCAGGGGTTGCACGGTGGTGTGTGCGTGTGCAGGGGTTGCACGGTGGTGTGTGCGTGCATGGTGTGTATGCAGGGGTTGCACTTTGTTTGTGCGTGTAGGGGTTGCAAGCCTCTGTGGTAAAAGACCTGCATGCATCAATGTGTTCTGCACAACCATCCTTTGTCCGAGAAATGCAGTGTTGCAAACAAGTCAACCTTCAAACGTGCACACAAACCACGTTCAAACCACTAAATAAATTCATCTGGATGCTTGTTTGTTTGTTTGTTTGTTTGTTTCTTTCTTTCTTTCTTTGTTGCCAGCGGGCCCCGGCCTCCCCTGCTCTCTCGTTGGGCCTGTCTGTGTGACACAATTATTATTTTTGACCACGGAAATAAGGACCCTCTTAAAAATATTATTACATGAAAGAAATTGTTTTCAATACAACCAATCGCAGGTATATCTCTGTTATCAGATGCAATGCAATGAATTTGTGTTTAAAATCTTACTGGTTGATTCAGCCGCGCCGCCTCCTCTCTCTCCTTCAGGGGAAAACATTGTGAGGGAAACCCGAAACAAACCCGCCCCCTCTCTCGCCTGCCATTGGCTGCGGGCTCACTCCGAGCCGAGGAGCGCTCCCGTGATTGGACGCGCTGGGGCTCTGTCAAACCTATAGGGGATCAGCTCTGTCTCAGTTTACAGAAAACAGGCGCATTTTTATACTCGGTTATAATAATAATAATAATAATAATAATAATAATAATAATAATAATAATGCAGGGGTTGCACGGTGTTTAAAACAAGCACACAGATAATAGTTTTATTAATTACATAAAAAATAGATTAAAGTTACCAGCTGATCTGCCAGTTAGTAGAAATAATCCCTTCTTCTTGGTGTCTGTGTCAGTTTACTACATTCTGAAAAGAGTTTACAGTAAAGCCAGTAATCCAAGCAATGATGTGCCTGCCTGGAACTAGAATGGGGAATGTAAGCTAACTGGACAGTCATCAATCTGGTTTCTGCTGAACTAGCTCGCATAAATTGCACATGGGGTTGCACAGCGAGTGGAAGCGACAGCGAGTGGGAGAAGTACAGGCGTGGAAAAGTACAGAGCAGTTTCGAAGCAGTTTGCACGTGCAGAAGAATAAACTTCAAAAAAAAAAAAAAAACCCTCAACATGGTCTTCAAGCCAGTAATCTGTGACACCTGCTTGATGTGGGAAATCCGAGAAAACCCAGCGGAGCTAAACCAAGTGTGCGTAAAGTGCCGCGCGATGGATTTGTAAACTAGTAAGTGCTAGAAATGGGCTGGAAGAAGTGAGACAGCAACAAGATCTTGAGGAACTGGCACACCCACAATTCATGGAAGTCTGCATCACCCCTAACAGACTGAAAGCCACCAGGGAGATAGAAGGTCAGAACAGCTGGGTTGCACAGGGAAAAAAAGAAACTTCGTCAAACACAACCACCAGAAATCAAAACAACCAACAAATTTGAGTCACTTCAGAATTTTGATGAGCAGAACCAACAACAAGAGAATGAAAGGAACAACATCCAGGACCCCATTGACAGTGGTGACCAGACAGCAAAAAGAAGGGAGGTCATGATTGTTGGGGACTCCATATTGAGAAACACAGCAAGTTCAGTTCGCAGTTTGGACCCCCTTACTACAACAGTGTGCTGCCTTCCGGGAGCCTCGGTCAAGCACATCACTGAGAACGTGGACAGGCTCCTAGAACGAACAGGAGACGACCCGGTAGTAGTCGTCCACATCGGTACAAACAACATTGGAAGAGACAGACCAAAATCCCTGCAAAACAAATTCAGAGAGCTAGGAAGGAAATTAAAAGAGAAGACCAAAACTGTGGTATTTTCTGGTATACTACCAGCACCTTGCAAAGGACCATATGGACAGCTGGAAATAATAAATCAAAACCAATGGTTGAAGACGTGGTGCACACGGGAAGGCTTTATCTTGATCATTGGACCACAATCTACAACGAGGACTATCTGTTAGACGGGATGGACTGCATTTAAATAACAAGGGAACTAGTCTACTTGGAGAAAAGATTCGAGCACGGAAGCATTTAAACTAGAAAGGAAGGGGGGAGAAATCAACAAAAAAACAGAAGGGAGACGCATCAAAACAAGGACAACAACTCAGGTAAGACAACCATTAAATGTATTTATCTAAATGCTAGAAGTATATTTGAAGCTACTGCACTAACAGGTAACTATGATGTGATAGGTGTTACAGAAACTTGGTTGTCTGAGAGTGATGGGGACGAATATAATATTTGTGGGTATACACTGTATAGGAAAGACAGGCAGGACAGAAGGAGGAGGGGTAGCGCTATACATAAGAAACAGTCTTGAAGCCCAGGTGTTAAATCTGGACAAAGAAAATAAAACCGAATCAATATGGGTCAGAATAACAGACAAAAATTCAAAAGGCATAATAATAGGAGCATGCTATAGACCGCCAGATTCAGATGGTGAGCAAAATAATCTGTTATACAATGACATTAGAAATGTGTGTAGCAAAGGAGAAGCCATACTAATGGGGGATTTCAACTTCCCCCAAATAAAATGGGAAAACCCGGTGGGTAGCGCGAAGGACGAAATAGAAATGGTGGAAATGACAAATGACTGCTTCCTAACACAATTTGTCAAGGCACCAACTAGAGGGGAGGCATGCCTTGATTTAGTCTTTTCAAATAACGAAGATAGAATAACTAAAACAGAGGTCAGAGAACCACTGGCAAACTCAGACCACAACATGGTCTCATTTGAAGTGTTTTTTAAAACCCCAAAAGTAAAGACTAAAGCTAAGGTTTACAATTTTAGAAAAGCAAACTATGAAGGCATGAAACAGAGACTAACAGAAGTAGATTGGAGTAAAATAGAGAAAACACCCACAGAAGAAGGATGGTTGTTCTTCAAAAACGTAGTACTAGAGGCGCAAAACAATTATATCCCTAAAGTAGACAAATCTAAATGTAAAACTAAATTGCCAAAATGGTTTAATAGATCAATTAAAAAAAATATTCAGCGAAAAAAGGCACTTTACAGAGCATTAAAAAAGGACCAAAAAGAAAGTACACAGAAAGAGTACACAGAACTGCAAACGCAAGTCAAAAGGAAGTTAGAAAGGCCAAGAGAGAAATAGAAATGAACATTGCTAAGGGAGCTAAAACCAATTCCAAAATGTTTTACCAATATTACAACAGCAAGCGAACATTCAAAGAGGAGATTAAATGTTTAAGAGATACAAATGGCAAAATCGTAGAGGAAGAAAAAAAAATAGCAAATATGTTAAATGATTACTTTTCACAAGTTTTTACAAAGGAAGATACTGACAACATGCCCCACATGTCATCCAGTTCCTATCCAGTTTTAAATAACTTTAGCATAACTGAGGCAGAAGTGTTAAAGGGACTAGGAGCTCTTAAAATAAACAAATCCCCTGGGCCGGATGAGATCCTCCCAGTAGTACTCAAAGAAATGAAAGAAGTAATTTACAAACCGCTAACCAAGATCATGCAGCAGTCTTTTGACACAGGGATGGTACACAGACTGGAAAATTGCAAACGTAATACCGATCCACAAAAAGGGAAACAAAACTGAACCAGGTAACTACAGACCAGTAAGCCTGACTTCTATTATATGCAAACTTATGGAAACTATAATAAGATCCAAAATGGAAAATTACCTATATGGTAACAGGGTACTGGGAGACAGTCAACATGGTTTTAGGAAAGGGAGATCGTGCCTAACTAACTTGCTTGATTTTTTTGAGGATGCAACATCGATAATGGATAATTGCAAAGCATATGACATGGTTTATTTAGATTTCCAGAAAGCTTTTGACAAAGTCCCGCACAAAAGATTAATTCTCAAACTGAACGCAGTTGGGATTCAAGGAAACACATGTACATGGATTAGGGAGTGGTTAACATGTAGAAAACAGAAAGTACTGATTAGAGGAAAAACCTCAGAATGGAGTGTGGTAACAGCGGTGTACCACAGGGATCAGTATTAGGTCCTCTGCTATTCCTAATCTACATTAATGATTTAGATTCTGGTATAGTAAGCAAACTTGTTAAATTTGCAGACGACACAAAAGTAGGAGGAGTGGCAAACACTGTTGCAGCAGCAAAGGTCATTCAAAATGATCTAGACAAGATTCAGAACTGGGCAGACACATGGCAAATGACATTTAATAGAGAAAAGTGTAAGGTACTGCACGCAGGAAATAAAAATGTACATTATAAATATCATATGGGAGATAATTGGAGAAGGAATCTATGAAAAAGACCTAGGAGTTTTTGTTGACTCAGAAATAAGGCAATTGGGGAAGCTATAAAAAAGGCTAACAAGATAATACATTGTGAAAAGTGTTGAATTTAAATCAAGGGAAGTAATGTTAAAACTGGACAGCAATCATCTTGAATATTGTGCAGTTCTGCACCTGGAACTAGAAAGAGTGCAAAGAAGAGCGACCATTATTCCGTTAAAAGCATATATGCTAAAAGAATTGAATCTGTTCAGTCTTGAACAAAGAAGACTACGTGGCGAAATTCAAGCCATTCAAAATTTAAAAGGTATTGACAGTGTCGACCCAAGGGACTTTTTCAGCCTGAAAAAAGAAACAAGGACCAGGGGTCACAAATGGAGTTTAGAAAAAGGGGCATTCAGAACAGAAAATAGGAGACACTTTTTTACACAGAGAATTGTGAGGGTCTGGAATCAACTCCCCAGTATGTTGTTGAAGCTGACACCCTGGGATCCTTCAAGAAGCTGCTTGATGAGATTTTGGGATCAATAAGCTACTAACAACCAAACGTGGGCCGAATATCCTCTCGTTTGTAAACTTTCTTATGTTCTTAAAAATGACATACATGAACCAACATTTCCTTGGTCATTTTATGAACTGATATAATTAATGTAACTATTATCTGTGACCTTGTTTTAAATACATAAATGAATCTCTTGTTTTTATTATTATTATTATTATGATTATTATTATTACACTGGACGGTACCCTAGTGTAATAATCCGCCTGCTCTCTTGATTAATCGATAAACTCACACAGAACTACAGATCCCATCATGCCTCCCGTCCCTCCCCTGCATCGAGCCCCAGCGCGTCCAATCACGGGAGCGCTCCTCGGCTCGGAGTGAGCCCGCAGCCAATGGCAGGCGAGAGAGGGGGCGGGTTTGTTTCGGGTTTCCCTCACAATGTTTTCCCCTGAAGGAGAGAGAGGAGGCGGCGCGGCTGAATCAACCAGTAAGATTTTAAACACAAATTCATTGCATTGCATCTGATAACCGGCACGGAGACTCGCATGCGATTAGATACACTGGAGACATTGTGCTGCATGGACAAAAAAAAAAAAAAAAAATAAGAAAGAGGGTCCTTATTGCCGTGGTCGAAAATAATAATTGTGTCACACAGACAGGCCCAGCGAGAGAGCAGGGGAGGCATTGTCACGTGTGTGTTTTTGACCTCACCTGTGCAACGGAACTGGCAGAAAAAAAAAACCAACCAAAAAAAAAACATCCATATTAATTCAACGGTTTAAACGTAGTTTGTGTGCATGTGTGCAAAGCTGGCTTGTTTGCAACATTATCTCTTGGACAAGGGTTGGTTGTGCAGAACACATTCACGAATACATGCATAAGATGCTTACAGGTTGTAAAAACCATGCAATCGTCTCATTTGCTTGTGCAAGCGTTTGCAATGCAACCGGTAAAGCATTTCTGTGCAAGCAGGCCTACGCTTCACAACCTGGCTTGCTTTTGTTTCCTGCTGTTAACGGCACGAATGCAGCAGGCAGACCTAGGTGTGCGTGTGTGTGTGTTTTTATTTTATTTATTTGCGTTTGTGTTTTACTGAGGCCTTGCACGTGTGGGAGCTTTCTGTACATGTTTGAGTATTTCTGTGCTCAGAACTGTCTTTGTTTCTGTGATTTTTGGTCTGTCTCTCCTTCCTTTATAGAAAATCTCCTTCATCTCACTCAGTGCAGCGCGTTTGTGATCATGGTAATGAATGGAGTCTGGAGCTGGGAACGCAAGCTCATAGAATCTAACAAAGAGATTGTAACAGGTTGTGTTTTATGTTTTAGGAAATGTATTTAGAAGACAAACCTGGGTTATCCTTCGGAAGGTGAAGATTCAGCGATGGAGCCTGTCCATATTAAACAGGAGAGTCCTGTACCAGAATCAGTCCATATTGAAGAGGAGAGTCCTGTACTAGAATCAGTCCATATTAAACAGGAGAGTCCTGTACTAGAATCAGTCCATATTGAAGAGGAGAGTCCTGTACTAGAATCAGTCCATATTAAACAGGAGAGTCCTGTACTGGAATCAGTCCATATTGAAGAGGAGAGTCCTGTACTGGAATCAGTCCATATTAAACAGGAGAGTCCTGTACTAGAATCAGTCCATATTAAACAGGAGAGTCCTGTACTAGAATCAGTCCATATTAAACAGGAGAGTCCTGTACTAGAATCAGTCCATATTAAACAGGAGAGTCCTGAACTAGAATCAGTCCATATTAAACAGGAGAGTCCTGTACTAGACCCTGTCCATGTTGAAGAGGAGAGTCCTGAACTAGACCCTGTCCATGTTGAAGAGGAGGGGAACCATTTTAAAAGAAGCAGCTTGCAGGGCGCTCTGTCCTGTACAGAATGTGGGAAGAGTTTCAGTCAGTTACAAAACCTGAAACTTCACCAGTTAATCCACACTGGAGAGAAGCCGCATGTCTGTGCCGACTGTGGGAAGAGTTTTATACGTTTGCAACACCTGAAACTTCACCAGTTAATCCACACTGGAGAGAAGCCGCATGTCTGTGCCGACTGTGGGAAGAGTTTCAGATGTTCACAAAGCCTGAAACTTCACCAGAGAATCCACACTGGAGAGAAACCGTATTTCTGTGCTGACTGTGGGAAGAGTTTCAGACATTTACAAAACCTGAAACTTCACCAGAGAATCCACACTGGAGAGAAACCACATGTCTGTGCCGACTGTGGGAAGAGCTTCAGAGATTTACAAAGCCTGAAACTTCACCAGAGAATCCACACTGGAGAGAAACCACATGTCTGTGCCGACTGTGGGAAGAGTTTCAGTAAATCAAGCTATTTGAAGAGACACCAGAGAATTCACACAGGAGAGAAACCATATCTGTGTAGTAAATGTGGGAGAAGTTTCAATCAGTTAGCAAATCTTAAAACCCACCAGTTATTAATTCACAGCGGAGAGAAGCCGCATCACTGTAATGACTGTGGGAAAAGTTTCAGACAGTCAGGTGACTTGAAAATGCATCAGCAAATCCACAGTGGAGATGAACCGCATGTCTCTCACAGGAGAGAAGACACATTTCCACATCACTGTACAATAACTGTGGGAAGAGTTTCAGATGGATATACAGCTTGAAAAGGCACCAGCGATTCCACACAGGAGAGAATCCTTATCACCCAACCTTCTCCCATAACATTCGAGATCTACTTCACAGGACTGGATATCAGTAACAGAGGCTTGTAAAGATTTAAATTGGTTTTAGTTCAGATTACCTGCCAGTCTGGTCTAAACAAACAGAGCTGATTCTTATCTGTTAATTGAGAAGGTCTGCCTGAAAGCCAGTTTATAATTCTCTTCCTATAAAGGGTTGAGAAGTGCGACACCTGGTGGATACGAGGTGCCATGACTGTCAAGCCCTGAAATTAATCGTTATCCTGAAATGCCAGTGAATGAAACTTGACATTTTTAACCTTCTGTGATCAGTATAACTAGCTAGCACAAAATGAAGTTTTGTTCTGTAAATGTTTCGAATCCTCTTATCTGCCTCTCTCTCCTTGGAGGAGGATCGCTACCTGTGTTACATTGCTTGTATGAAGGGAAGCGTCATCAAACTTTGTAAGCCAAAAATTAACTTCTCTGTTTTCAACAAGGGCCACCTCTCCAGAATAAGTGTTGCATTTCAAAGCCTTTGAGGTTCAAGTAAAATACAATGTTTGTGTAGAAAGATCCACATGCAAACCAGCAGTAAAAACATTCAATACAGACGAACACTAAGATTAAAAATACAAACAATTCTACTTTGAACAGTTGAAACCAGATAAGACTTGAACTGAACGTCGGAACCATTTAAACGTTGAGTTTTATCTGCAAGTTTTGTAGATTACAATTCACTAGGGCTTTGTTCAAAAGGTTCATTCTGCTAGCCAGGAATTCAAAGAGTTCACACACGGTTATGTTGGGTTTTTTTTTTTTCTCTGTTAACAGAAACCGTTTGACAATGTGCGAATACTGTAAATCACACGTTAACGTCACTCGCATGCAAAATGCGATCTTTTGATTTGCATGATTCATATTGCTTTAAAAAAAAGGTGTAGTAAAAGCCATATCGTTATATATATCAGTTCTACATGGTGCCGCTGTCGTGGATGGAGCAGGGTATGTTATCCTTAATTCGACAGCAATTTTTAAATTAACAAAATAATTATTATTTTTTTTAATTCCCAGACGATCAAAACAACAACAAAAAAAAAATGCATCATGGAGTTGCACCCAAACTCCGGGATCACTTTACAAGCGTGACTCCGTGTTCTTATTGTTAGTGGTTGTAAAATGTTTGGTTGTAAATTTTTGTTCCTGGGTAGTAAGTGTTATTTCCTAATTGCTTATGCCTCAAAAGTATAGAAAATGGCTATTATTCCTCACAAACGTAAATACAGTATAATCGTAAATCTCGAAAAACTACTCACTTCTAAATCTTTTGTAATCATTTTTGTATTACTTTAGTATAAATACATGTTAATTTGGATTCATATGTTGTTTTTTTCTGACTTTATGTGAACGAAAAGACACACATTTGCCCGTTTTCCCATTGGAAATAGTGATATTTTGAGATATCACTGTCCTGGTCACAAAAGCAAAGTTTGTGGGGAATAATAGCCATTTTCTATACTTTTGAGGCATAAGCAATTAGGAAACAACACTTACTACCCAGGAGCAAAAAAAAAAAAATAATAAAAAAATTGTTACACCTGCTTGGAAGTGTGACAGATAAAGTTCTGCTTTGTCCCCTGTAGTTCTTGTACTGGCCTCAATGGGGCGCTGCTGCAATGCAAACTTACTGCACAGAGCAAGCAGCATCAGTTAAGCGTAGTCTGTTTCTGTTTAAATGATACAAACGCGATTACTGTTCTGTATAACGGATTTTTAAACTTAACTCGTCGGTTTTGTTCCATTTCTAGGGGGTTACCTGTAAAATAGGTTTTGCAATCCGATACCAACGCTAGGGTGACGTCACCAACAACGAGTACCATGATAACGAAAATTTCCAACGTCAAAATGTACCCTTCGTTGCAGCCCTGCAACTTAATACGAAATGCAACAAATCTTTGTTGGATTCTATGAGCTTGCGTTCCCAGCTCCAGACTCCATTCATTACCATGATCACAAACGCGCTGCACTGAGTGAGATGAAGGACCAAAAATCACAGAAACAAAGACAGTTCTGAGCAGAGAAATATTCAAACGTGTACAGAAAGCTCCCACACGTGTAACCACTCAAGCAGAAGAGCCTCGGCAACACTGCTTAGAAAATGACAGCATTTCCTTCACACAAGACAAAGGGTACTGTTGCAAAGCTTGAGATTTGACAATGAAGCTTATTTTTAGCGCTGTGACAGATTTGCATGTATTCTTATTGGTGCTTGTAAGCACCCACAGAACTAACCAGGCAGGAGATGCAATAAGCATGAATATAACGTGTGGAAACTTCCATTCCCATGCAAACCCCACATTAGATTTGTTTAAACAGTTCTGCATGCCAGCATCGTGTAGAGCTCCTTGAAACTAAAGCATGACTCTGAAAGGTCTCTGCATGCAATGACAGGAATACAGATCACTCCACACCACTGTGACTTCTATAACTCAGATCAGACTTGTGTTCAGAGTTAAATAAACTGATACGACCAGAAACACACGATCAGAAACAGAGCGGTGAAGCTGAACGAGGATTGAAGAGTAAAATAATAAGAAACTCACTTCAGGGATTGTCAGCAGGGTATCTGCTAAAAAAAAAACTCTGGAATCTGTTTTTTTGGGGGGGTTGGGCGCCTTGATGCCTGTAGCTCAAAACCCCCGCTTCCCCCTTTAAAAGCACGCTTCAATATTTATCAATGCGTCGTGAGATCGGTCTGCAAGATCGCATATTTTCATAAACTGAAGCACAAGGACAAAATAACAAATAAACTAATTATAAATCACAGCGATTTCATCAAACGCTGCTGCTTGTCGGTGCAGAGAGGGGGGGCTGCATTAACGCCAGCAGGATACGGGAAACTTTTTTCATGCACCCCAGCGTGTGCGAGTGCTGCTGTGTGCAAACGCAGCTCAAAATAAAAACCGTGCATTCAAGAAATTAAGAACAAGAACAGCAAATAAAATAAAATAAAATAAAAACACACACCGAGGTCTGCGTGCTGCACTCGTGCCGAAACACATCTAATCGCCTGCGAGTCTCCGTGCCGGTTATCAGATGCAATGCAATGAATTTGTGTTTAAAATCTTACTGGTTGATTCAGCCGCGCCGCCTCCTCTCTCTCCTTCAGGGGAAAACATTGTGAGGGAAACCCGAAACAAACCCGCCCCCTCTCTCGCCTGCCATTGGCTGCGGGCTCACTCCGAGCCGAGGAGCGCTCCCGTGATTGGACGCGCTGGGGCTCGATGCAGGGGAGGGACGGGAGGCATGATGGGATCTGTAGTTCTGTGTGAGTTTATCGATTAATCAAGAGAGCAGGCGGATTATTACACTAGGGTACCGTCCAGTGTAATAATAATAATAGATGTTGTGATATGTATTAAAACAGGAGATTCATTTATGTATTTAAAACAAGGTCACAGATAATAGTTACATTAATTATATCAGTTAATACAATGACGAGGGAATGTTGGTTCATTTATAGAATAGCCGGTTCATTTATAAAGTTGCACATGGCTGATAATAGCTTGTATCGCTGTCCTGTATAATACAAACACACGAGTCAATACACTCGTTTAGAGTATTAACTCAGATACCGTTTACACTCGTTTAAATTCGAGTATTAACAGTCCAGATATGGCGTTTGCAGATTTAATAATCTCTCTTGCCATTGAAATGAATGACAAACCCTCTCCCTGCAGTATATTCTCACGTCTCCCAGTAGATGGCGCCAGGACTCCACGCATGCTGTGTGTATGGCAGGTGTTCGACACAGCGCCGGCGCATGCTGTGTGTATGGCAGGTGTTCCTAATGTGCCAGCACAGTGCTGTATTGTGTGTGTTTGCATGCTGTGTGTATGGCAGGTGTTCCTAACTGTTTTGGCAGCTCTTTTGCACAGTGCTGTTGTGTGTGTTTGCATGCTGTGTGTGATTATGGCAGGTGTTCCTAATGTTTTGGCCAGCTCTTTTGCACAGTGCTGTATTGTGTGTGTTTGCATGCTGTGTGTATGGCAGGTGTTCCTAATGTTTTGGCCAGCTCTTTTGCACAGTGCTGTATTGTGTGTGTTTGCATGCTGTGTGTATGGCAGGTGTTCCTAATGTTTTGGCCAGCTCTTTTGCACAGTGCTGTATTGTGTGTGTTTGCATGCTGTGTGTATGGCAGGTGTTCCTAATGTTTTGGCCAGCTCTTTTGCACAGTGCTGTATTGTGTGTGTTTGCATGCTGTGTGTATGGCAGGTGTTCCTAATGTTTTGGCCAGCTCTTTTGCACAGTGCTGTATTGTGTGTGTTTGCATGCTGTGTGTATGGCAGGTGTTCCTAATGTTTTGGCCAGCTCTTTTGCACAGTGCTGTATTGTGTGTGTTTGCATGCTGTGTGTATGGCAGGTGTTCCTAATGTTTTGGCCAGCTCTTTTGCACAGTGCTGTATTGTGTGTGTTTGCATGCTGTGTGTATGGCAGGTGTTCCTAATGTTTTGGCCAGCTCTTTTGCACAGTGCTGTATTGTGTGTGTTTGCATGCTGTGTGTATGGCAGGTGTTCCTAATGTTTTGGCCAGCTCTTTTGCACAGTGCTGTATTGTGTGTGTTTGCATGCTGTGTGTATGGCAGGTGTTCCTAATGTTTTGGCCAGCTCTTTTGCACAGTGCTGTATTGTGTGTGTTTGCATGCTGTGTGTATGGCAGGTGTTCCTAATGTTTTGGCCAGCTCTTTTGCACAGTGCTGTATTGTGTGTGTTTGTATGGCAGGTGTTCCTAATGTTTTGGCCAGCTCTTTTGCACAGTGCTGTATTGTGTGTGTTTGCATGCTGTGTGTATGGCAGGTGTTCCTAATGTTTTGGCCAGCTCTTTTGCACAGTGCTGTATTGTGTGTGTTTGCATGCTGTGTGTATGGCAGGTGTTCCTAATGTTTTGGCCAGCTCTTTTGCACAGTGCTGTATTGTGTGTGTTTGCATGCTGTGTGTATGGCAGGTGTTCCTAATGTTTTGGCCAGCTCTTTTGCACAGTGCTGTATTGTGTGTGTTTGCATGCTGTGTGGATGGCAGGTGTACTGCCCTGTCTCTTTACACTGCAGGTTAACACTGCAGCCTGTCAGGTTTGTGGATTCAGATCAACATGGAATTAACTGCTTTGTTCCTCTGTAAGGATGAGACCAGACCATGCTTCAAATCTTAACAACATTTACCATTTACTAGTTCCAAACACCCACATCCCATTCCACACTGAACGCTAGTGTTTAGATGCTTTCCTGTTCTTTGATACAGATGTGATGCACTGATATTTACTGCAGAGACGCCTCCTCTTTCAGATTCTGGGTTTGTGTGTCACTGGAAGTGAAATCCGACATTTAAAAACTCAAGCATAGCGTTACAATAGAAGTGAACCGTAATAATAAAACAAGGCAGTGCTTTGTAATCGGTGTCCCTCACAAAATACACGGGCAGAGTCTTCTAGTCTCTTCACACACTTCATGAAATGAGTTCAGTGTCACAAAGACAGGGTTACTGCGATTATTTCTCTCAATCTTGAAGTTGAACACGATTAACACACAGCTTACTGATCACACTGATAGAAACCCTTCTTACTGATTAAAACAGCTTGTTATTTTCAATCCAATGCAGTTTATTATGTTAGGAAGAGTTACACAGAAAACTAGTTTAAAGGGGCAGTCAATGATATTAATGATATAAAACATAGGAAAGTACTTTATAATGTAACGGCTTCACAACAGTGTGTTTAATATTGAGAGATCTGTATCATCTGTAGACACTCAGAGTTCTCTCAGTTTCTATATTACGCTGCTGTTTAAGGAGACTGGGATTTCTGAGTGCGGGTGAACGAACACACACTCACATTCTGATTAAACTTCACAATTTGCATTTATGTCTTTTAAGAGAACCAGAAGCAGTAAAACACTTCCTGCAGCGAGAGCAGTGATGCGGTTTCTCTCCTGTGTGACTTTGCTGGTGCATTTTAAATTGGTCTATCCTGCTGAAACTCTTCCCACAGTCATTGCAGTGATGTGGTTTCTCTCCTGTGTGGAATCGCTGGTGCATTTTCAAGTTGCTTGACTGGGTGAAACTCTTCCCACAGTCAGCACAGGTGTGCGGTTTCTCTCCAGTGTGAATTCGCTGGTGAAGTTTGAACTCACCTGACTGTCTGAAGCTCTTCCCACAGTCGGCACAGACAACTGGTTTCTCTCCAGTGTGGATTCTCTGGTGAACCTTCAGGTTTGTTAAGTGTCTGAAACTCTTCCCACAGTCATTACAGTGATGCGGCTTCTCTCCTGTGTGTATTAATTGGTGGTCTTTAAGATTTGATAACTGACTGAAGCTCTTCCCACATTTACTACATGAATGCGGTTTCTCTCCTGTGTGAATTCTCTGGTGTCTTTTAAAGTTGCCGGACTGACTGAAGCTCTTCCCACACTCGGCACAGACATGTGGTTTCTCTCCAGCGTGAATTCGCTGGTGAAGCTGCAGGCTTTGTGACTGACTGAAACTCTTCCCACAGTCAGCACAGACATGCCGTTTCTCTCCAGCGTGAATTCGCTGGTGTGCTTTCAAATAGTCTACACGATTGAACCTCTTCCCACAGTCAGGACAGGCATGCCGTTTCACACCTGTGTGGATTTGCTGGTGTTTTTTCAAGTTGCCTGACTGACTGAAGCTCTTCCCACAGTCAACACAGGCATGCGGTTTCTCTCCAGTGTGGATTCTCTGGTGAAGTTTCAGGTTTTGTGAAAGTTTAAAACTCTTCCCACAGTCAACACAGAGATACGGTTTCTCTCCAGTGTGGATTCGTTGGTGACGTTTCAGGTTTTGTAAATGTCTGAAACTCTTCCCACAGTCAGCACAGCCATATCGTATCTTTCCTGTATGAATTTGCTGGTGAAGTTTCAGGCTTTTTAACTGACTGAAACTCTTTCCACATTCTGTACAGGACAGAGCGCCCTGCAAGCTGCTTGTTTTAAAATGGTTCCCCTCCTCTTCAACATGGACAGGGTCTAGTTCAGGACTCTCCTGTTTAATGAGGACAGGCTCCATCTCTGAATCCTGCCTTTCACAAGGATAACCCAGCTGTACCTTCAGAACTGGCAGGTGGTGTTTCACGCTGCTGTGGGGTCTGAAATCCGCCCCGCATTCATGACAGTTATATGGAGTCTTTCCAGTGCCTGTCTGCTGCTGTCCGTTCAGGATTCCCGACTCCCTGAAAGTCTTCACACATCCAGCACAGCGATGCAGAGTCTTTCCAGGAGATGCTTCAAGGTTTCCTTCAGAGTTAAAACTCTCCCCACATCCATGACAAAGAGAGCTACTTAAGGGTTTAGAATTGAGAATAGCCCTTTTAATATGGACTGATTCTAGTACAGGATTCTCCTCTTCAATATGGACTGATTCTAGTACAGGACTCTCCTGTTTAATATGGACTGATTCTAGTACAGGACTCTCCTGTTTAATATGGACTGATTCTAGACTGGACTGATTCTAGTACAGGACTCTCCTGTTTAATATGGGCTGATTCCAGTACAGGACTCTCCTCTTTAATATGGACTGAGTCTAGTTCAGGACTCTCCAGTTTAATATGGACAGGCTCCATCGTTGAATCTTCTCTTTCAGAAAGATAATCCAGTTTTGTCTTCTGAACAAATTTCCTAAAACAAAACATAAAACACAACCTGTTACAATCTCTTTGTTGGATTCTATGAGCTTGCATTCCCAGCTCCAGACTCCATTTATTACCATGATCACAAACGCGCTGCACTGAGTGAGATGAAGGACCAAAAATCACAGAAACAAAGACAGTTCTGAACAGAGAAATATTCAAACGTGTACAGAAAGCTCCCACACGTGCAACCACTCAAGCAGAAGAGCCTCGGCAACACTGCTTAGAAAATGACAGCATTTCCTTCACACAAGACAAAGGGTACTGTTGCAAAGCTTGACAGATTTGATAATGAAGCTTATTTTTAGCGCTGTGACAGATTTGCATGTTATTGGTGCTTGTAAGCACCCACAGAACTAACCAGGCAGGAGATGCAATAAAGATGAATGAGAGCCCTGGACTGGATGGTCACACAATTCATTCCAGGGTAGGAAGTCGGCCACCTTAGAAAGGGGGCAAGGCCACAATACTGCAAGTCACTGTCCCCAAATCGCAAGTGTTTTCTTCTGTCGTGTCTAAAGGGTTATTAGAGGGCTGAAAACGACCCGGAGCTACACTTTGTTTCACCACTAACTGTATTCACAGCACGAGCACTTTGGCAAAGACTGCGGACTTGTGATTGTGTTTTGTGTTACCTGTGGGTGTTTAGGAACGGGGCTATTATTAGGATTAACAACACAGCAACACGCCCCCCTGTATTGCCTCTTCTCACTGTTATTGTTCACTGCCTTTTTGTCATCAGACTTTGGGTTTACAACTAAAATACCACTGCACCTGGATTACCGTTGTCTGTCTATTCATTGCTCACTGCTGCACTCCTGCACCTGCTCAACACAACACTTGCAAAATATCTCAAACAGAAACACGCCGAGTTCATTGCAGCCATCAGCTGCCCAGATTAACCACTCAGCAAGCTGAACGAGGAAAACAAACAAGCCAGTCCAGTATTATAGAGTCTGGAGCGCAATCTTAGACTGGAAATAAAAATAAATGTTTTGTTTTGTTTTATGTAGCCAAAGCAAACCCTTCCGTGCAGGGCTGAGGTCTGGAGCCGTTAATTGTTATTAAAAATGTTGAAATGTTGCGCATTAACTGACCTGAATTGTTTAAGCTCTGTTTTTTTTTATTTTATTTTATTCACAGGCAGAATTGTGACAGTGACAGAATTGTTATTTTCGACCACAGAAAAAAAAAAAAAAAAATTCTTAAAAATATTATTACACGAAGCGGATTGTCTCCAGTGCATCTAATCGCATGCGAGTCTCCGTGCCGGTTATCAGATGCAATGCAATGAATTTGTGTTTAAAATCTTACTGGTTGATTCAGCCGCGCCGCCTCCTCTCTCTCCTTCAGGGGAAAACATTGTGAGGGAAACCCGAAACAAACCCGCCCCCTCTCTCGCCTGCCATTGGCTGCGGGCTCACTCCGAGCCGAGGAGCGCTCCCGTGATTGGACGCGCTGGGGCTCGATGCAGGGGAGGGACGGGAGGCATGATGGGATCTGTAGTTCTGTGTGAGTTTATCGATTAATCAAGAGAGCAGGCGGATTATTACACTAGGGTACCGTCCAGTGCAATAATAATAATACATAATAATATGTATTAAAACAGGAGATTCATTTATGTATTTAAAACAAGTACACAGAGATATTAGCTTTATTAATTAGTCCAGAGATGGATAAAGGTTATTGACTGATCTGTCAGTTAATACAATGTATAGAATAGCCAGTTCATTTATAAAGTTGCACATGGCTGATAATAGCTTGTATCGCTCTCTCAAGAGAGAGAGAGAAAGAGAGAGAGAGAGAGAGAGAGAGAGAGAGAGAGAGAGAGAGAGAGGAGGAGATAACACGATTCGTAACATTTATACGACAAAACCTAATTTTGTGGTAGCTAGTTATATCATAGAAGGATAAATATTACAGTTTCATAAGCAAACTCTTAAACTTGCACCCACAAGCTGTTATTAAAATGATTCCAAAACACATTTCAATCAGTGAAGCTTTATCGTTACGTTTCAGTAAATCTAAAACCCTGATATTGTTAAACAAGTTAATATCTCACCCTCGTAAAAGGTTTGCTTTTCGATTCACTTTTAGAATAAGGAAATCAGGGATTTCTATTCACTTAATCGTTTCGTGTTTCAGGGTGACAATTCATTTCACGGGTTGACAGTCCTGGCACCTCCACCAGGTGTCGCACCTCTCAACCCTTTATAGGAAGAGAATTGTAAACTGGCTTTGAGACAGACCTTCTCAATGAACAGATAAGAATCAGCTCTGTTTGTTTAGAGCAGACTGGCAGGTAATCTGAACTAAAACCAATTTAAATCTTTACCAGCCTCTGTTACTGATATCCAGTCCTGTGAAGAAGATCTCGAATGTTATGGGAGAAGGTTGGGGGGGGGGACAAACTTAATTAAACACCACAGCATCTTAAGCCGCATAGAAAAGCCATTTTACAAATTACAATTACAATTATGAATTTCCCCCACACCGTATGCGTTGAATGTAGAGAGTTCTCAGGGGCTGGAGGCACTCGGCTTCGCCTCGCACAACGCCCCGAGGCGTCTGTATATCCATCGTATTGCACACTAAGAATGTACTTTGTAAGTTAACGGCTTCAGATATTGTGTTTGTATTGTATTGTGTTGATCAATCTGTATCATCTGTAGACACTCAGAGTTCTCACTGTTTTTCTATTACGCTGCTCTTTAAAGAGAGGGTTTCTGAGTGCGGCTGACTGAACACACACTCACAGTCTGACTAATCTTTCACAACTTGCATGTGTGTCTCTTAAGAGAACTGGACTTCAGTGATAAGGTTTTCTCTCCTGTGTGGAATCGCTGATGCCTTTTCAAGCTGTATATCCATCTGTAACTCTTCCCACAGTCATTACAGTGATGTAAACCATCTCCTGTGTGAATTAACTGGTGGTTTTTCAAAGATTTTGACTGACTGAAACTCTTCCCACAGTCAGCGCAGACATGCGGTTTCTCTCCAGTGTGGGTTCGCTGGTGACGTTTCAGGTTTTGTAAATCTGTGAAGCTCTTCCCGCAGTCGGCACAAACGTGCGGTTTCTCTCCAGTGTGAATTCGCTGGTGAAGTTTCAGGTGTTGTAAATCTGTGAAGCTCTTCCCACAGTCAGCACACACATATGGTTTCTCTCCAGTGTGGGTTCGCTGGTGACGTTTCAGGTGTTGTAAATCTCTGAAACTCTTCCCACAGTCAGCGCAGACATATTGTTTCTCTCCAGTGTGGATTTGCTGGTGCATTTTCAAGTTACCTGACTGTCTAAAACTCTTCCCACAGTCATAACAGGTATACGGTTTCTCTCCTGTGTGAATTAACTGGTGTTTTTTAAAATTTGCTAACTGATTGAAACTCTTCCCACATTTACTACACGGATGCGGTTTGTTTCCTGTGTGGATTCGCTCGTGTATTTTCAAAGTGCATGACAGACTGAAGCTCTTCCCACAGTCAGCACAGGCATGTGGTTTGTCTCCTGTGTGGATTTGCTTGTGAAGTTTCAGGCTTTGTGACTGTGTGAAACTCATCCCACAGTCAGCGCAGGCATACGGTTTCTCTCCAGTGTGGATTCTCTGATGGTTTTTCAAATAGCCAGACTGACTGAAGCTCTTCCCACAGTCAGCGCAGACATGCGGTTTCTCTCCAGTGTGAATCCGCTGGTGAAGTTTCAGGTTTTGTAAATGTCTGAAACTCTTCCCACAGTCATTACAGTGATGCGGCTTCTCTCTTGTGTGAATTAACTGGTGGTTTTTAAGATGTGATAACTGATTGAAACTTTTCCCACATTTACTACACAAATGTGGTTTATTTCCTGTGTGAACTCGCTGGTGTCTTTTCAAATGGTTTGACTTCCTGAAACTCTTCCCACACTCAACACAGACATATGGTTTATCCCCACTGTGGATTTGCTGGTGAAGTTTCAGGCTTTGTGACCATCTGAAACTCTTCCCACAGTCAGCGCAGGTATATGGTTTCTCTCCAGTGTGAATTCTCTGGTGTATCTGAAAGTCACCTGACTGTCTGAAACTCTTCCCACAGTCATTGCAGTGATGCGGCTTCTCTCCGCTGTGAATTAACTGGTGGTTTTTAAGATGCGATAACTGATTGAAACTTTTCCCACATTTACTACACAGATGCGGTTTCTCTCCAGTGTGAATTCTCTGGTGTCTTTTCAAGTGGCCTGAATGAATGAAGCTCTTCCCACAGTCGGCACAGACATGCCGTTTCTCTCCAGTGTGAATTTGCTGGTGAAGTTTCAGGTTTTGTAACTGACTGAAACTCTTCCCACATTCTGTACAGGACAGAGCGCCCTGCAAGCTGCTTGTTTTAAAATGGTTCCCCTCCTCTTTAACATGGACAGGGTCTAGTTCAGGACTCTCCTCTTCAATATGGACTGATTCTAGTACAGGACTCTCCTCTTTAATATGGACTGATTCTAGTACAGGACTCTCCTCTTCAATATGGACTGATTCTAGTACAGGACTCTCCTGTTTAATATGGACTGATTCTAGTACAGGACTCTCCTGTTTAATATGGACTGATTCCAGTACAGGACTCTCCTGTTTAATATGGACTGATTCTAGCTCAGGACTCTCCTGTTTAATATGGACTGATTCTAGTACAGGACTCTCCTGTTTAATATGGACTGATTCTAGTACAGGACTCTCCTGTTTAATATGGACTGATTCTAGTACAGGACTCTCCTGTTTAATATGGACTGATTCTAGTACAGGACTCTCCTGTTTAATATGGACTGATTCTAGTACAGGACTCTCCTGTTTAATATGGACTGATTCTAGTACAGGACTCTCCTGTTTAATATGGACTGATTCTAGTACAGGACTCTCCTCTTCAATATGGACTGATTCTAGTACAGGACTCTCCTCTTCAATATGGACTGATTCTAGTTCAGGACTCTCCTGTTTAATATGGACTGATTCTAGTTCAGGACTCTCCTCTTCAATATGGACAGGCTCCATTTTATAATGTTCTCTTTCACAAGGATAATCCAGTTTTGTTTTCCTAAAAAAAGACAGAATACAATCTGTTACAATCTCTTTGTTGGATTCTATGAGCTTGCGTTCCCAGCTCCAGACTCCATTCATTACCATGATCACAAACGCGCTGCACTGAGTGAGATGAAGGAGATTTTCTATAACAAAGGAGGAAGGAGAAAAAATACCCAAGAAATAATCGTTTCGCTTTGTTTTATCAAAGAAACCCAGAAACAAACTCCATGTTTATCTTTCGCCAGTGGCTAAATAAAGTTTTGATTCAACAAAAAAAATAAATAATAATAATTTTGTTTGCCTCTTACACCTTGTTTAGCAGCCAGAATTCTCACAGCTATAATAGATTTTGTTACACTGCTTCCCGGCAGGAGTTTAAGGATGATTTCATCACTCAGCAGATTCCCTCGTTAGAGGAGGATCTGTTCAGCCAAAGAAGCAGAAACAGTAATTAAGATGTAACCACAATGGAGTACGGTAATCTAGGGCGGGTTTTGTACTGAAGCACGCTCAGCTCTTGCAGGGAAAGTTTACTATTCAGACAGACCATTGTAAAAAAAAGGTGAAAGCAGAACGCATGCAAATACTTAGGTAGTATACTTGTGAGAAGAAAAAAAAAAACATTTAGGGAATTCAAACTGATATGGACTGCAGCAAAAGAAAACTGACATTCGCTAAGCTCAGCTCTCTCGTTGTGCCGATGAAAGTATTCTCAAATATATGACATTGTGTTTGCCTTGGTGTATTTAATATTGTAAATATAGCAGAACAAACTTAGAAATGGTACCATCTATTCATAAGAGCTGTGTGTGTTACATGCTGTCAGATCAGGACTCCGCTAACACTGAGCAGGGGAGCTGCAGCATGCTGTCAGATCAGGACTCCACTAACACTGAGCAGGGGAGCTGCAGCATGCTGTCAGATCAGGACTCCACTAACACTGAGCAGGGGAGCTGCAGCATGCTGTCAGATCAGGACTCCACTAACACTGAGCAGGGGAGCTGCAGCATGCTGTCAGATCAGGACTCCACACTGAACACTGAGCAGGGGAGCTGCAGCATGCTGTCAGATCAGGACTCCACTAACACTGAGCAGCATGGGAGCTGCAGCATGCTGTCAGATCAGGACTCCACTAACACTGAGCAGCTGCAGCATGCTGTCAGATCAGGACTCCACTAACACTGAGCAGGGGAGCTGCAGCATGCTGTCAGATCAGGACTCCACTAACACTGAGCAGGGGAGCTGCAGCATGCTGTCAGATCAGGACTCCACTAACACTGAGCATGGGAGCTGCAGCATGCTGTCAGATCAGGACTCCACTAACACTGAGCAGGGGAGCTGCAGCATGCTGTCAGATCAGGACTCCACTAACACTGAGCAGGGGAGCTGCAGCATGCTGTCAGATCAGGACTCCACTAACACTGCGCAGGGGAGCTGCAGCATGCTGTCAGATCAGGACTCCGCTAACACTGAGCAGGGGAGCTGCAGCATGCTGTCAGATCAGGACTCCACTAACACTGAGCAGGGGAGCTGCAGCATGCTGTCAGATCAGGACTCCACTAACACTGAGCATGGGAGAGCATGCTGTCAGATCAGGACTCACTAACACTGAGCATGACTCAGCATGCTGTCAACACTGAGCAGGGGAGCTGCAGCATGCTGTCAGATCAGGACTCCACTAACACTGAGCAGGGGAGCTGCAGCATGCTGTCAGATCAGGACTCCACTAACACTGAGCAGGGGAGCTGCAGCATGCTGTCAGATCAGGACTCCACTAACACTGAGCAGGGGAGCTGCAGCATGCTGTCAGATCAGGACTCCACTAACACTGAGCAGGGGAGCTGCAGCATGCTGTCAGATCAGGACTCCACTAACACTGAGCAGGGGAGCTGCAGCATGCTGTCAGATCAGGACTCCACTAACACTGAGCAGCAGCATGCTGTCAGATCAGGACTCCACTAACACTGAGCATGGGAGCTGCAGCATGCTGTCAGATCAGGACTCCACTAACACTGAGCAGGGGAGCTGCAGCATGCTGTCAGATCAGGACTCCACTAACACTGAGCATGGGAGCTGCAGCATGCTGTCAGATCAGGACTCCACTAACACTGAGCAGGGGAGCTGCAGCATGCTGTCAGATCAGGACTCCACTAACACTGAGCAGGGGAGCTGCAGCATGCTGTCAGATCAGGACTCCACTAACACTGAGCAGGGGAGCTGCAGCATGCTGTCAGATCAGGACTCCACTAACACTGAGCAGGGGAGCTGCAGCATGCTGTCAGATCAGGACTCCACTAACACTGAGCATGGGAGCAGGACTGCAGCATGCTGTCAGATCAGGACTCCACTAACACTGAGCAGGGGAGCTGCAGCATGCTGTCAGATCAGGACTCCACTAACACTGAGCAGGGGAGCTGCAGCATGCTGTCAGATCAGGACTCCACTAACACTGAGCAGGGGAGCTGCAGCATGCTGTTTCCACGTTACAACCGGACACAGTGAAAGATGACGTCGCCACTTCAATACACAACACTTGCAAAATATCTCAAACAGAAACACGCCGAGTTCATTGCAGCCATCAGCTGCCCAGATTAACCACTCAGCAAGCAGAACGAGGAAAACAAACAAGCCAGTCCTGACACGAAGTCACTGTTTCAGTATCACTTCACTGTCTGAGCTTGCTGTGTGTTTTAAGCAGTGTAATACGACGGCAACCAGCCCGCTCCTGAAGCGGCTCCGGCAATTGAATTTGGACCCAAACTGTGTCTGGAGCCCGGATTTCTGATTCTGTTTTAAAGAAACAGATTTTAACGCATAAACAGGAAGCAAAACAGGTCGTGAAGCTCATCTGAGCAAAAACACCTTCACCAGTGCTATTGCAAACACTTGCACAAGCAAAATTTTTTAGGTTTCATGCTTAGTTTCTGTGCGGCAAAGACACGATGCCCAGCCCTACAGAAACCAGGCAGTGTGAAAGTTAGCTAACAGTCAATTGAATGCGCTCACACAGACAGCAGCGAGAGAAAACAACAGGAGCCCCTTCCAAAATAGGCATGTTTGTTTGTTTGTTTGTTTGTTTGTTTGTTTGTTTGCTTGCTTACTTGTTTGCAAACGGTCCCGTGCAGGGCTGTTTGTTTTTTGTTCTGTTTGTTTTTTGTTTTTTAAATCGAAATGTTTGTTATTAATTGACCAGGAATTGGTATTCTTCTTCTTCTTATTATTATTATTATTATTATCATTACAGGGGCAGCCTCCTCTGGGCCTCTGTCTGCGCTACAAATATTATATTTCGACCACAGAAATCCTATTTTTTTAAAATATTATTACACGAAGCGGATTGTCTCCAGCGCATCTAATCGCATGCGAGTCTCCGTGCCGGTTATCAGATGCAATGCAATGAATTTGTGTTTAAAATCTTACTGGTTGATTCAGCCGCGCCGCCTCCTCTCTCTCCTTCAGGGGAAAACATTGTGAGGGAAACCCGAAACAAACCCGCCCCCTCTCTCGCCTGCCATTGGCTGCGGGCTCACTCCGAGCCGAGGAGCGCTCCCGTGATTGGACGCGCTGGGGCTCGATGCAGGGGAGGGACGGGAGGCATGATGGGATCTGTAGTTCTGTGTGAGTTTATCGATTAATCAAGAGAGCAGGCGGATTATTACACTAGGGTACCGTCCAGTGTAATAATAATAATAGATGTGGTGATATGTATTAAAACAGGAGATTCATTTATGTATTTTAAACAAGTACACAGAGATATTAGCTTTATTAATTAGTTCAGAGATGGATAAAGTTTATTTATTGCAATTTACAGTATAGGTATAATCAATAAAACAGGAGCAATAATAATAATAATAATAATAATAATAATAATAATAATTACCGTGGAAAAAAAAAAAAAAACGCATCCAGGCTATGATGTGTGACTGCAATATCTATAGCGGGTAAACAATAGCGACCCCTCGCTTGTAAATATGGTATTGCACCACTGCGTGACGAAGCAGTTAAGGGTCACGCGTGCTTCGCGTTCTGGAACGCTGTCACGAAACAATCGATCGAACGCAAATTAGGAACCTGCACGCGAGCCGTCACCGCAGCGCGATAGATAGATAGATAGATAGATAGATAGATAGATAGATAGATAGATAGATAGATAGATAGATAGATAGATAGATAGATAGATAGATAGATAGATAGATAGATAGATAGATAGATAGATAGATAGATAGATAGATAGATAGATAGATAGATAGATAGATAGATAGATAGATAGATAGATAGATAGATAGATATTTCTAATGGCCCTTGAGTGTCGATAATGTGCGATAATGGTGTTGTCATTAAGCTCCGAAGACCTGCTCCCTTGTGTATCCCTTCCATACACCCCAATCACAGGCACCGCAGCTGTAGTGCATGCTCTCTCACAATGAAAGGGACCCGCTCCCTGCTGAGGCAGCGCGGCTGAAGGTTTCCAGTCCTGCTTAAAGCAACAGCAGCTTTCAAAATGATTGCCTCAGTCTCACACGGCGGGTGCTTTCACACCCCCCCCCCCCCCCCCCCACATGCTTCAATTCCACTTCTGCGCATACATGTGCCGGCTTGTCTTTCACTGTTGAAAAGCAACACCACATTTCCTTCTGAGGAAGATGAGGGAGTTCATTCTATATAGAGGGGGTGCAATTCAATATGAGAACAAGGGAACATTATTCAGCAGCTTTCACTGGACTCTATGAAGCTGAGGGAGTTCATTCTATATAGAGGGGGTGCAATTCAATATGTTAACAAGGGAACATTATTCAGCAGCTTTCACTGGACTCTAGAAGGAGGGAGTTCATTCTATATAGAGGGGGTGCAATTCAATATGTTAACAAGGGAACATTATTCAGCAGCTTTCACTGGACTCTATGAAGCTGAGGGAGTTCATTCTATATAGAGGGGGTGCAATTCAATATGTTAACAAGGGAACATTATTCAGCAGCTTTCACTGGACTCTATGAAGCTGAGGGAGTTCATTCTATATAGAGGGGGTGCAATTCAATATGAGAACAAGGGAACATTATTCAGCAGCTTTCACTGGACTCTATGAAGCTGAGGGAGTTCATTCTATATAGAGGGGGTGCAATTCAATATGTTAACAAGGGAACATTATTCAGCAGCTTTCACTGGACTCTATGAAGCTGAGGGAGTTCATTCTAAGGCTGATGCAAAACGTTTGGCCACGGCTATACATGTAAAATGAATTTTATTAATGCACAATATTTAAATTAATACAATACCAAGCACTATCTTATATAAAAAAAACTACAAAAAACATAAAAGTTTTATACATTTATTTACACATCTCTTACACACGTTTATTCTACCCCCCAATCATATTCTCCCTTTGAGTTTTAACAAAGGAAGAGAAGTCTTTTCTATTGGTAAGGGGGTTTGGTGGTCCAGTGGTTTAAGAAAAGGAGGTTCCAGGTTCAATCCGGTGTGTGTGTGTGTGTGCGTGACCCTGAGCGAGTCACTTCACCTCCCTGTGCTCCGTCCTTCAGATGAGACTCAAAACAAACAAGGTCCTATTGGAAGAGACTCTGCATCAGCCTACTGACTCACTGTGTGTGTGTGTGTGTGTGTGTGTGTGTGTGTGTGTGTGTGTGCGTGACCCTGAGCGAGTCACTTCACCTCCTTGTGCTCCGTCCTTCAGATGAGACTCAAAACAAACAAGGTCCTATTGGAAGAGACTCTGCATCAGCCACTGACTCACTGTGTGAGTGTGTGTGTGTGTGTGTGTGTGTGTGTGTGTGTGACCCTGAGCGAGTCACTTCACCTCCTTGTGCTCCGTCCTTCAGATGAGACTCAAAACAAACAAGGTCCTATTGGAAGAGACTCTGCATCAGCCACTGACTGTGTGTGTGTGTGTGTGTGTGGGAGGGGGGAGCGAGTCACTGTGTCCGTCCTGTGAGACTCAAAACAAACAAGGTGTGACTGTGTGGGAGGTGTGGTGTGTGTGTGTGTGGGAGGGGGGGTGTGACCCTGAGCGAGTCACTTCACCTCCTTGTGCTCCGTCCTTCAGATGAGACAGCAAAACAAACAAGGTCCTATTGGAAGAGACTCTGCATCAGCCACTGACTCACTGTGTGAGTGTGTGTGTGTGTGTGTGTGTGTGTGTGTGGCTGTGCCTGTCGCTGAGTCACTTCACCTCCTTGTGCTCCGTCCTTCAGATGAGACTCAAAACAAACAAGGAGTCCTGTTGTCCAGGATAACCTTCTCTGAGCCAGTGGTGACTGTGTGAGTGTGTGTGTGTGTGTGTGTGTGTGTGTGTGTGTGTGTGTGTGTGTGTGTGAGCGTGTCACTTCACCTCCTTGTGCTCCGTCCTTCAGATGAGACGCAAAACAAACAAGGTCCTATTGGAAGAGACTCTGCAGCCACTGGAGTGTGTGTGTGGTGTGTGTGTGTGTGTGTGTGTGTGTGTGTGCGTGACCCTGAGCGAGTCACTTCACCTCCTTGTGCTCCGTCCTTCAGATGAGACGCAAAACAAACAAGGTCCTATTGGAAGAGACTCTGCAGTGATGGGCAGTTCACCCCCTAGTCTCTGCAAGTCACTTTGTATAAAAGCATCTGCTAAATTACTTAATAATAACAATAATAATAATAATAATAATAATAATAATATTAATAATAATAATCACGCTTCTGTACTGAAACACCAGGTCGTTTAAGTTAAGATCTCTGCCCTGCGTGAATTCTCTGATGGTGTTTGAGGCTGGTTAGATGCCTATAAATGTTCCCACACTCGGCACATTTATAAGGCTTCTCTCCGGTGTGAATCCTCTGGTGTTTTTTCAGGCTATCAAGGTGTCTGAAACTTGTTCCACAGTGGGTGCAGGGGTACGGCTTCTCTCCCGTGTGAATGCGCTGATGTATATGGAGCGTTTTTAGACGCGTGAAACTCTTCCCACACACGTTGCAGGGGTGCCTGCTCTCTCCCGGGAGAAGACGCTCGTGCTGTCTGAGCTGCTGAGCTGCCTCTTTAAAGCGCTTCCCGCTCTCGGGCGAGTGAAACGGCTTCTCTCCCGTGAGAAGACGCTGGTGCTGCCGGAGGCTTTCAAACATGCCCAGGCTCTGCCCGCTCTGAGGAGAGTCGCACGCTTTCTCGGACACGCTGGCATGCTGGTGTTGTCTCCGGAAGCCGGGGAAGGCGGAGCCCGGGGCGCTTGGAGCGAACGTGTGAGTTTTTCCTATTTTTCTGGGTTGTTGCCATTTTGCCTGGGTTCTCGGCTTCTTAAAACTGGCTGCCTTGTCTGTTTCAACGCTGAGCTGAGTCACGCTTCCGGTGTAGTTACTGGAGCCAGGCAAACCGGCAGAGGGGTGGTTCAACTCTTCTCTGATTTCAACGCAGTCCTGATCGGGCAGCTCCTCTTTAACAAGGATCGGGTCCGGTCCCGAAACGGGGTCCGTAGCGCAGACGGGACCCGCGCCCAGGCCCTCGTCTCCGATGAGGACGGAGCGGATGTCAGCGAGCTCCTCTTTGATGTGAGCAGAATCCAGGTCCTCACTCTGGACACGACGCTCCTGGGACCCTTCATACCCTTGGCTCTCTTCGATGCCCCTACCTTGAAAAAACAAGGCACAAAAAGTTTATTTTTTTTAAAAAATAAGTTTGATAACAATAATCTTTATTTTTATATAGCGCCTTTCATAGCGGAGCGCCCTCAGAAAGCGCTTTACAGGAGGCTAGGGTGTGTGAGCCGTGCATCAGAGTCTCTTACAACAACGCATCACCCCAAAGACGCAGCGCAAGGGGGTTCAGTGACTCGCTTGTGGTCCCACACAGGGAGGGCTGAGCTGGGATTTGAACCCGGGTCCCTCCTGGTTACAAGCCTGGTTCTTTAACCACTGGACCCACGCAGCCGCCTGTGTTTTCAAGTTTTATTTTTGATCACGTGACTTTGATTCTGTTTTCTAATTAAACTCCGTTAACTTAATTACAAAACAACGGCTCTCGTTTTTTTACCTTCACAGCTTCAGACAAATTACCCTAACTGCTCATCGCTGACCCCAGTTGCATTACACTCTTAAACCCGCTGGTTTATCGTTGGAGATTTTGTTCATTTTCCCCGTTCAGAGTTGCTCCACTTCGTGTGGAGTGTACACTAAGAGCAAGTGCTTCATTTAAAAACTCCTTGACTTGTAGCAACGAAGAAAAACAAAATTAAAACCCCAGTGCTTGTAATGAATAGTTTTCTCTTTCACTGGGATGCAGAGACAGCTTGGCAATTACCAAAAGGGAGGCAGAGAGTCTGGAAATCTAAAAGCAAAAAGTTCAAGCCCTAATTAGACTCAATCAATCGGTCTTTATTTTATATAGCGCCTTTCATAGCGGAGCACCGTCACAAAGAGCTTTACAAGATGCAGTAAATACAAGAAAATCCATAATACTATAAATACAGAGAAATGCATCAAACATGAGATACAGTAAAAACACACACAATGCATAATGCATTAAATACAGTGGAAAGAGCAGAATACAGGATAGCAGCACAATACATGAAATAGTGCATTAAATACAGTGGAAAGAGCAGAATACAGGATAGCAGCACAATACATGAAATAGTGCATTAAATACAGTGGAAAGAGCAGAATACAGGATAGCAGCAGAATACATGAAATAGTGCATTAAATACAGTGGAAAGAGCAGAATACAGGATAGCAGCAGAATACATGAAATAGTGCATTAAATACAGTGGAAAGAGCAGAATACAGGATAGCAGCAGAATACATGAAATAGTAGCAGCAGCTAATAGCAGATATCAGGCTTAAAGAGCACGGAGAGCAAGAGAGAACAGGTGGGTCTTGAGAGCTGATTTAAAGCGAGCGACGGTGGGAGCATCACGCACCAAAGCTGGGAGAGAGTTCCACAGAGCCGGAGCCACGAAGCTGAACGAGCGTCTCTCCGAGCGTGGGGCGCTTTCGCTTGGGGATAACAAGCAGGCCAGAGTCCGAGGACCTCAGCTTGCGGGCCGGGGACACAGCAGGTGTGACGGGGCCCGTGTCCCTGCACAGTTTGAAGAATGGCGCCTTTGCACGGCCACATGCATGGTAAGGTTGTTTCATTAGTTAATCGATAAAGTCTGAAGTGTTTTGGTGTATGTTTATTAGCAAAGTGTTGGATGTGGTTGACTGATTGATTGCCGATTGACCCCTGAGCACATCTTATACAAAAAGCAGAAGGGCATGTTTGCGCAGCGAGAGGTGGGTCAGTGACCGCGCTTCTCCAGCGGAACAGAGATCAGGGGACAGGATCATGCCTCGTGACAGCCACAGCATGGGTGCTGTCTTGTGCAGAAGAGCTGGGCTACAGTATTCCGAGTCGGGGGGGGATTTCAAAGGCACAGACCAGCCGGGAAGGGCAGGTTCAGGGCTGTGGTTTTTTCCCCCTACAGTAAAAACTGGATTTTGTCACGGTGTTTCAGAGACTAAAAACAGGAATTTCAAGGTACTACAGGAAGCATGCTAGACCGGCTGCCAGGTTCCTGAACGCAGTGTGGCAGTGAGGGGGAAACACATCATGGGTTTCTTTTTAAGTACATAAAAATTACATATATTATATATAATGGACATAATGGGCAAATTACACAGAAATCGTGAAAAAAGCCGGCCTTGTGTGAGTGTGTAACATTCTCTCTCTCTCTCATATATATATATATATATACACACACACCTCTCTCTCCCTCTCTACCACTAAATGAATGCACAGTGCGTCTCCCAGTTAAACAAATCCACAATCCTTATGGTCGAGTTTAAAATAAATAAATAAATAAATAGATGCATTACAAACAACTACTGCATCGCAACGCGTTTCGACCAATCACGGTCTTCCTCGGAGCGTTAAAAAAAAAAAAAAAAAAAAGAACAAAACAGGAAAGCCCGCCGCTGACACCTCCAGGCACGTCGGCGCTCCTAGGTGGCGCTGCGCACCTGACTGGTGACCCGTTGAAGCTTGCACGCCGCAAATGAACGAAGACCGCTGCCCTCTGGTGGCGGACGTTGTTTATAGCATCTTCCCAAGTTGTCCCCCACCCCCCCCCCCAAGCTTAATTCTAGGAAATGCAAAATTGCCAGAGCCGCATAATGTTTTATTTATTTATTTATTTATTTTTATTTTTATGGAATACAGTGTTTTGAAATAGCATTATTCTTATTTTTTCGCTGCTGTTTCTTACAGCACAGATACAGCAAGCAGTGTAAACCCTGCATATTTGAAATGATCGCACAGAATTCATCTTACATGCTACTGCCAAAAATATAATGCTTACAAAATATCATCACTCAAGTAATATGTACAAGGAATAAATCAATCACATTCAAATTATGTTCACACACACACACACATATATATATATATGTATGTCAATCCTAAGTAATTCAAAACATTCGGACATAGTTGTCATAATAATCTTTATTGTTATATAGCGCCTTTCACAGTGGAGCACCATCACAAAGCGCTTTACAAGAGGCTAGGGTGTGTGAGCCGTGCATCAGCTGCAGAGTCTCTTACAACAACGCCTCACCCCAAAGACGCAGCGCAAGGGGGTTCAGTGACTCGCTCGGGGTCCCCCACACAGGGAGGGCTGAGCTGGGATTTGAACCCGGGTCCTGCAAGCCTGTTTCTTTAACCACTGGACCCACACAGCCTCTTCTAGGTATTCTGTCTGGATTTTAAGATCTGATTAAAGTCGTATTTAAGTCAATTTGCCGACGTGGAATTAGAAGGACTTTTTAGCAGCGTTCAATCTCAGTTGGGTTATTTATACCATGTAGATTCAATAGAGGGCGCTAGTATCCACACAGAAGTGAACAGAGGATGGGGAAGGAAAGAGGACACAGTTTAAACTGCACCACCTGTTATTTCTGTATTGAACCCTGTCCTTCACAGTGCTGCTAGTCCCTCTATCGTTAGCAGTCACCTTAGCTGCTGGGCTTGTCGTGTGCTCCTTTGTGGGCGTGCGTCTTGTGTAACAAGCTGCCCTCTCCTCCTCTCCCCTCTGCGACGGAAACCAGCCAGCGGAGGACTTCAGGACCGCCCCTTCCCTCACAGCCTTCCGCAGCCCTCCCCTCTCCAGACTGCGCTTGTAAATCTCTTGCTCGCCCCCCCGCTGGTCTGCGCTGGACTCGCCTGACCTCAGCGCCACGTTCCTGGAGCCTCAGCTGGTGTGCTATCCTTGCGCTGCTAACACCGCAGACAAAACCTGTTGTAATCCTGGCTTGATCGCATCCTGGTTGTTATATTTTTGTAACATTACTGTAAACTGTATTTAAATATGAATCTTACACTGTAACCCTGTGCTGCTTTGTAACACCTGGAAACAATAATAATAATAATAATAATAATAATAATAATAATAATAATTTGTAATTTTCTGGTTCTTCTGCAGGTTATTATTGTCCCCGTGTTGTTAATGGAGCTCAGTTTCTATTGCAAAAGTTTAAACGAGACTGTTTCTGTGTCTACTTTTGGTCAAGTGTTTTGATTACATTTATTGAAAAAGGTTAGACTGGAATTTGAGAATTTTAAACGGCTGCAATCTCACTCATCTTCTGTTGTCAGTTTGCTCATTAATATTAATAAAAGCGGATTAAATATGAATAATGATACAGGGGGACAGCCTTCAATACCGCATTGCAGGATCTCTCTCACTGGAAAATACCGTTCTAGTCTCTTCTATGAATGATCCCTTAGCGGTCCGTTCATTCAGCGCTCGTCTGGTCCACTTTATTTTCACACGCTCTGTTTAAAATATTCTTCAGAGTAAAACAGGTTTAAAAGGCGCTTTGAATCGCAAAAGGACACTCAGCCCTGCATCTCCAGCCAAGTCCCACCCCTTGTTCACTGTTCACACGCCTCTTTATAGACGTGCGCGCTGATCAATCCTCTTCTGATCGCTCGTTTTATCACCAAACTCCTCAATAACGCGATCAGAGTCGTTATTTTATTGCTGTATCATCTCAAAAAGCCCTGCAGATGTCTGATGTTCTTTGAGCGCTGGATGCAGAAGCAGCTCTCTCTTTATCTATAATATAAGTATGTGGAAAAATACAGCGAACAAGGGGCGGGGCTTGGCTGGAGATGCAGGGCCGAGTGTCCTGTTGCGATTCAGCGCCTTTTAAACCCGTTTTACTCTGAAAAATATTTTAAACAGCGCGTGTGAAAATAAACTGGACCAGACCCGCCTGACGAGCGCTGAATAAAGGGACCGCTAAGGGTTAAAACGGGTCTATTCAGGTCACTTGCAACGCGAGACAAATCACATTTTCTAAAACACTTAAAAAAATAATCAATCACTCACAGCCACCCCTAACACCACGCTAATGAGATACCCTTACACTCTACAGATTGTTTGTATGGAAGGTTTGAGTGCTCAGTTCGCTTTATGGACCTGCTGGTGTTTCTTGAGATAGTCCAGGCGGCTGAAGCGATCTTCGCACTCAGTGCAGCGATAGGGCTTCTCCCCGGTGTGAATGCGCTGGTGCTTCTTCAGGCAGTCGGAATGCCTGAAGCTCTTCCCGCACTCAGTGCAGTGATAGGGCTTCTCCCCGGTGTGAATGCGTTGGTGGATGTTCAAGGTCCCCATGCGGATGAAGCTCTTCTGGCACACGCTGCAGCGATACGGGGTGTCCCTGGTGTGGATCCTCTTGTGCTTCTCCAGGTGCAGCATCTCCTTGAAGGCGCTGCCGCATTCGAGGCAGCGGTACGGTTTCTTCCCTCTGTGAGCCTGCTGGTGCGTGCGGAGGTTTCCCCCCGTCTTGAAGCTCTTGCCGCAGACCGCGCAGTGATACGGTTTCTCCGCGGTGTGAATCCGCTGGTGCCTCTTCAAGGAGCTCGAGTAGAGGAACGTGGCCCCACACTCGTCACAGGAGTTGGGAAGCTCCCTCGCGGGGCTCTGCAAGCGCCTCCTAGCAGCAAACCCGTCGGCCGCGAAGGCGCCGCGAATCTCCCGGCTCGAACACGGGTCCTGGAAGCCGCTTGCTGCGTCAGAGCGGCGGGCTGTGCCGATGGAACGGACCTCCTTCTCCTCCTCCTCACAGGGCTCAGGGTCCAGTCCGGGAATCTCCTCTTTGACGGTGATCAGCTGCACCTGTGGGATTTCTTCCTTGATGTAAATGGGTTCCGTGGAGCTGGAGCTGGGACAGGACAGCTGCTTCTCTGGGACTGCGTCTTCAAAGAGAAGGAAGACCCTGTTAACAACGCATCCTACACACGGCATGTATTCCCCAATAAACAACGGCTTTCCAAAGTAGCGACATTATGAGAACAAATGATTTGATACAGCTGTGGCCAAAAGATTTGCATCATCACCCTACAGAATGAACGAATGTTGCTTCATAAAGTCCAGTGAAAGCTGCTGAATAATGTTCCCTTGTTAACATATTGAATTGCACCCCCTCTATATAGAATGAACTCCCTCAGCTTCATAGAGTCCAGTGAAAGCTGCTGAATAATGTTCCCTTGTTAACATATTGAATTGCACCCCCTCTATATAGAATGAACTCCCTCAGCTTCATAGAGTCCAGTGAAAGCTGCTGAATAATGTTCCCTTGTTATCATATTGAATTGCACCCCCTCTATATAGAATGAACTCCCTCAGCTTCATAGAGTCCAGTGAAAGCTGCTGAATAATGTTCCCTTGTTCTCATATTGAATTGCACCCCCTCTATATAGAATGAACTCCCTCAGCTTCATAGAGTCCAGTGAAAGCTGCTGAATAATGTTCCCTTGTTAACATATTGAATTGCACTCCCTCTGTATAGAATGAACTCCCTCAGCTTCATAGAGTCCAGTGAAAGCTGCTGAATAATGTTCCCTTGTTCTCATATTGAATTGCACTCCCTCTATATAGAATGAACTCCCTCAGCTTCATAGAGTCCAGTGAAAGCTGCTGAATAATGTTCCCTTGTTATCATATTGAATCGCACACCAGTGCTTTGTAGTTTCTTGAAAAATCCAACATGAAATACTACTGGACTACTATGATGGCTTCCGGTAGACTTTTGTGATGTCATTTTGTAGTTTCAGTGGTCACAATTATGTTCAAGCTTAAAAGTGTTTGCAAGCTATTGGCCACAGCTGTACTGTCCACTGCACTGTAAATATACAACACACTGTAACCATCAAAACCACAGAAAACGGCACACGCTGGAAAGCTGACAATACTAGTGGAGTTATTTCGTTTTTTTTTTTTTTTTTTTTTTTTTAAATTCTCTCTCAATGCTAAAATTCTAGGGGATGCAAAAAAATGATTTACAGCAAGACTAGAGGTGAGGATTGTACTGCTCAGGTTTGGCTGGTCTGTGTTCCAGTGTTTAAAGAAACGGGCTTGTAACCAGGAGGTCCCCAGTTCAAATCCCAGCTCAGCCACTGACTCCCTGTGCGTGTGTGTGTGTGTGTGAGAGACCCTGAGCAAGTCACTGAACCTCCCTGTGCTCAGTCCTTCGGACGAGACGCCAAACAAGCGAGGTCCTATTGGAAGAGACTCTGCAGCAGCCCCTGACTCCCTGTGTGTGTGTGAGAGACCCTGAGCGAGTCACTGAACCTCCCTGTGCTCCCTCCTTCGGACGAGACGCCAAACAAGCGAGGTCCTATTGGAAGAGACTCTGCAGCAGCCCCTGAGTGTGTGTGTGAGAGACCCTGAGCGAGTCACTGAACCTCCTTGTGCTCCGTCCTTCGGACGAGACGCCAAACAAGCGAGGTCCTATTGGAAGAGACTCTGCAGCAGCCCCTGACTCACTGTGTGTGTGTGAGAGACCCTGAGCGAGTCACTGAACCTCCTTGTGCTCCGTCCTTCGGACGAGACGCCAAACAAGCGAGGTCCTATTGGAAGAGACTCTGCAGCAGCCCCTGACTCACTGTGTGTGTGTGAGAGACCCTGAGCGAGTCACTGAACCTCCTTGTGCTCCGTCCTTCGGACGAGACGCCAAACAAGCGAGGTCCTATTGGAAGAGACTCTGCAGCAGCCCCTGACTCACTGTGTGTGTGTGAGAGACCCTGAGCGAGTCACTGAACCTCCTTGTGCTCCGTCCTTCGGACGAGACGCCAAACAAGCGAGGTCCTATTGGAAGAGACTCTGCAGCAGCAGCAGCAGCTGTTGATGATGCAGAGTTCACCCCCCTAGTCTCTGGAAATCTTTGGATAAAAGTGCAAAGTGGGTCATCCCTAAGAACTGCAATATACTGGAGGCAGAAGTGTTACCCTGCAGAAGAAGAAGAAGAAGCAGAAGCGTATTTGAAATCTCAGTGAACTCACCTGTGGAGTTTCTTTAGCATCCCTCTCTGTTTCTTCAGTTTTGTAAACAGCTGCATCGCAGGAGTGAAAAAAGAAACAAGAAACTAGGCACAGCCTACCCTTTTCAATCACTTTTAAAAACGCGCTCGACTTGTCCTCAGCTTACCCTTGAGCTGGATTGACTGGCCACTGGAGTTTGTATTTTATAGGGTTTTTGAAGCATTGCATCCTGGGATGTTCCTCGTGATACAGAAGCAAACGGGACTGTACAGAGAGAGATGCTCAGGTTCCTGCCCTGCAACAGGATCTACGTGTTTTAAGGCAGCGTCTACAAAACACGCCCAGCGGGGGGCGTAGCAAACCCCCAGAAGGAACATTCACGGGTTTAATTTATTTTTTTATTTTTCATTTTTAAAAAAGCACCAGTCTGTGTGAACTCTACGGTGTTTGAGAAGCTGCCCTGCTAAAACTTTGAAGGAAAAAGAACAAACAAAAACACACGTTTAGGTATTATCAAACTACAGCTGCAGCCAAAAGTCTTGCGTCACCTAAAACAAAACTAGCATCCTGTAATCAAAGAAACTACAAAATGACATCGCAAAAGTCTACCAGAAACCACAACAGCAGTACAGCATATAGACCCACAGACAGATAGATTATAATGTAACACGCTATTCTTTACTGTGTGTAGATAGACAGATAGATTATAATGTAACACGCTATTCTTTACTGTGTGTAGATAGACAGATAGATTATAATGTAACACGCTATTCTTTACTGTGTGTAGATAGACAGATAGATTATAATGTAACACGCTATTCTTTACTGTGTGTAGATAGACAGATAGATTATAATGTAACACACTATTCTTTACTGTGTGTAGATAGAAAGATAGATACACAGATACACAGATAGATAGAGACAGATAGACACAGACAGATATAGAGATAGATAGAGACAGATTGAGATAGAGATAGGATAGATAGACAGATAGCTAGACATATAGACAGAGAGACAGACAGATAGACAGAGATAGATAGAGATAGGTAGGATATACATTTTTTAAAATATTTTATTTAACAATGTAATCAAAGAGACTTCTAAATTATATCACAAAAATCTACAATGCAAGGAGTGTGTTACTGCAATTATAAAAGACTCCTGTTGCACAGCAGTGTGATCCAGTCCAGGTTTCAGCGGGAGTCTGATTATTAAACTCCCAGCTGGATCACACCGCTGTGCAGCGGGAGTCTGATTATTAAACTCCTAGAAAGCAGGACTCACAGCGGGAGTCTGATTATTAAACTCCTAGTGAAAGCAGGACTGGATCACACCGCTGTGCAGCGGGAGTCTGATTATTAAACTCCTAGTGAAAGCAGGACTGGATCACACTGCTGTGCAGCGGGAGTCTGATTATTAAACTCCTAGTGAAAGCAGGACTGGATCACACTGCTGTGCAGCGGGAGTCTGATTATTAAACTCCTAGTGAAAGCAGGACTGGATCACACTGCTGTGCAGCGGGAGTCTGATTATTAAACTCCTAGTGAAAGCAGGACTGGATCACACTGCTGTGCAGCGGGAGTCTGATTATTAAACTCCTAGTGAAAGCAGGACTCCTAGCGGGAGTCTGAATTAAACTCCTAGGAAAGCAGGACTGGATCACACTGCTGTGCAGCGGGAGTCTGATTATTAAACTCCTAGTGAAAGCAGGACTGGATCACACTGCTGTGCTCTGATTATTAAACTCCTAGTGAAAGCAGGACTGGATCACACTGCTGTGCAGCGGGAGTCTGATTATTAAACTCCTAGTGAAAGCAGGACTGGATCACACTCTGATTATTAAACTCCTAGTGAAAGCAGGACTGGATCACACTGCTGTGCAGCGGGAGTCTGATTATTAAACTCCTAGTGAAAGAGGAATCACAGGTGCAGCTGGATCACAGTGAAAGCAGGACTGCTGTGCAGCGGGATTATTAAACTCCTAGTGAAAGCAGGACTTAATCACTCCTAGTGAAAGCAGGACTGGATTATTACACTCCTGTGCAGCGGGCTGTCTGATTATTAAACTCCTAGTGAAAGCAGGACTGGATCACACTGCTGTGCAGCGGGAGTCTGATTATTAAACTCCTAGTGAAAGCAGGACTGGATCACACCGCTGTGCAGCGGGAGTCTGATTATTAAACTCCTAGTGAAAGCAGGACTGGATCACACTGCTGTGCAGCGGGAGTTTAATTTATTGGAAAAACAAAGACATAATATATAAAGCCGTCTGGGTTGATTTGTGCAGGACGGCAAAAAAAAAACAACTTTATATACAATAACATTAAAACAAACAAACAAAAAAACGTTTTTATGAATAACAAAAGTGAACGCCATTGTGTTCCCAAAACATCTCCCTAGAGACGCACAGGGAAAGCTGGCAAGAAGTAAACAAGTAGTTCTATTAGTAAAATATATTTATATTAATTAATAATTAAAAATAGCCACGGAACATAATTATTATTAACATAATCGCAATTGTTAAACAACGTGTATGCATTTTACTTTGGAATATAATTAATAAAACTGTACACACTGAATACAAAACAGGAAAACCGGGACTCGAAAAATAACTCCCGGTTTCCCGGGACTTCAACCCTACCGCTCCCGGTCTCTCCACCGTCAAACGATTCAAACTTACCTGCACCGCCGACAACCACGCCGCCGCACCCCCCTCCCCACAGGTCATCGATCCGCGGGAATTCATCGTCCCTGATCGATACACTCCGATCGGTACCGTCCGCCTGGATTATAAGATGGGACGTCTCCCTTTCTGCGAGCGGTGCCGCGTCCCCGGCGCAGTCCCGGCTCATCAACACCGGCAGACAGCGGGCAAAACCGGCCGCGGTGTACTCGCTCCCGGTCCCGTTCGCGTCACCGAGGAATGAGACCGAGGGCTCCCCGGCGCGGTCCTGCTGCTGCTGCTGCTGCTGCTGCAGCGGGGTGCAAACCGGGGTGCTCCCCCACGCCGGGGCGCCGAGCTGCTCGTCGAACCGGGGAGCCGGTCTGACCACCGTGCGCTCCCGTTCCCGCACCGATTTCAGCTCGCCCTCCGATCTTCTCAGCCTGCGTCTCAGGCTCCGGTTTTCGTTGGCGGCTTCGGCGAGCTCCGCCTGCAGACCGACCAGCCTGCCGCCGATCAGTTTGGAGATTTCGCGCAGGACGCTCTCCACCGCCGCCTGCACCGCCTGCTCGATGCTGGGACCGAGCTCGTCTTTGAAGAAGGACACGGACACGCTCAGGTCCATCTTCACTGCAAGGGGGGGTGGGGGGGATCGGCTGGTTTCACCGATTCCTCTTCTGGTCGGTTTTGTTTTGTTTCCAAAAACAACAGACGCTAGGGTTTCCACTTCCGTTTTTTTGTTTCTTTTTTGGATGCGTAAAACTGCTGCGTAATCATTCAATCGAAGACGCGTGTCTTTGGTTTAAAAGCACCGAAATCAACATAGGTGACGGGGTTCTGCACCGATACAAAAAAATAAAATAAACACGTCCACAAAACTTCAGCAATAAAGCAAACCTGGTTACTGAGCACAACTGCGCCGGCAGCAACCCTGACGCCACATCCGCCCCTCTCCAGACGGAGCAGCGCCCTCTTCTTCTGCTTCATCTCCAGGGCGCACTCCCTCTATCAGTTCGGATGATTCGCTCCCTCTACCTGTAGTCCTGGGTCTGGCTTCATATATTTTTTTTTTTTCCTGTCATCTTTCTTTGTAACTTCCCCCCTTTCTTTTCCTGTTTCCTTTATATATTTCACCAGTATATATTTTTCAGTCTCCCTTCCCCCCAACTCGCACGCCTCCGCTTCCCTCGGCCTCCTCTCCATTCTCCTCATTATTTCCCCCATTTGAATACGTGATGTTCTGCTGTTTCTGCGTCTTTACCTTGCTCACCCTTTTCACCTCCATGCTTCCCCAGTCTTAGCGGGTGTTCATTTAAAGAGCTGTGCCCAATTCTGAACCCATCTAACGCTCTTGCTAATTCCCAATCCTCTATTCACCTCTTTCTGGATACTAGCGCCATCTATTGAACCTATGTGATATAAACAACCCAGCTGAGATTTAACGCTGGTTATATATATGTATATACTGTTGTGGTCAAGTGGTTGAAGAAACGGGTTTGTAATCAGCAGGACCCCGGTTCAAATCCCATCTCAGCCCTCCCTGTGTGGGGACCCCGAGCAAGTCACTGAACCCCCTTGCGCTGCGTCTTTGGGGTGAGGCGTTGTTGTAAGAGACTCTGCAGCTGATGCACGGCTCGCACACCCTGGCCTTTTGTAAAGCGCTTTGTGAGGGTGCTCCACTGTGAAAGGCGCTATATAAAGATTCCTATTATAATGTATATAACACAGCTTGAATCAGTATGTGAAGACACTTCTTCAGTGCTGCGTAGACACTATCTTTTGCAGTTGGATTCAGCTGGTTGCTGGGGATAGTAATGAGGTTTCAGCTGGTTTGACCCTACATGAACAAAATGAGACACAGACTCACGTGCTTCAGCTGACCACTACATCAGACCTGTGAGAGTTCCCTTTACGCATCCTTTGACGTTTCAGCGAACGAACACGTAACGCTTTTACCCAGTGTCCAATTTCAGGCACAGAGGCGAAAAGAGGGTCGAACCGCTCCCATCACTAACATATACATTCCTCCCAGACAACAAACACATGCATTCTGCATTATATATTTATTAATGAATAATGGTGCAATGTACCTCCAGCAGGAGTCAGTACAGTCCTGTTGCAACACACCCTAACTCGTGCATCGGGAGAGAGCGGCTTCTGTGATTAGAACTGTTTAAACGGTCGACAGAGTGACAGGCTTGGGCAGTAAAGGGTTCCCCCTTGGCCGCATTGTGCTCATACAACCACAACAACGCGTTGAACAAGGTTACGTTCCCCGTGTTAGGTGGGTTCACGCAGAACGATCCACTCCACACAAAGGCTTACCAGCAATCCAGCGGCCTTACTCTCCTTCCAAAACACAAAGTCACGCGCACGCACACGTTTTGTTTCAGTTTGTCGAAACGTGCGCAAATCAGTCATCCCGGATGAGGTATTTGGTTAACTTGATAATACACTGGCCTGTTTCTAGATGAATCTTCTGATTGATTCCCCCCCTCACACACACACACACACACACACATGTTTATTCCCTTTGCCAGCCTGCATTTGATATTATTTCGCGCTCTGTAATGAAAGCTTAATCCACTAATGGTCACGGCCAAGCTGTATTTTCATTTGTAATCTGTCACAGAGTGCACAGCACTGCGAGACAAAAGCGCTCTGCCTTTCTGTACCAGAGAGCGGGGCACATGACTGTTATTAATTTACAAGACCCTGCACTGGCTTACCCAGCAAGGACGAACTAGTAATAACACAGGGACTCCAAACGCGCGGTAAACGATTTTTTTTCCCTCGTGAGCGTAAAGTCTTACTGGGCACAGGCTTTCTCTCCTCTGTGAGCTGGCTGGTGAGTTTGAAGGGCTTCTTTAAAACGGAATCGCTTCCCGCAGTCAGAGCAGCGATACGGTTTCTCTCCTGTGTGAGTTCGCTGGTGTTCTTTCAGGTTTCCAGAGTTACTGAAACTCTTCCCACAGTCAGAGCAGCGATACGGTTTCTCTCCTGTGTGGATTCGCTGGTGCTTTTTCAGGTTTCCCGAGTGACTGAAACTCTTCCCACAGTCAGAACAGCGATAAGGTTTCTCTCCTGTGTGAGTTCGCTGGTGTGTTTTCAGGGTTGCCAGCTGATTGAAACTCTTCCCACAGTCAGAGCAGCGATACGGTTTCTCTCCTGTGTGAATTCGCTGGTGTTTTTTCAGGGATCCTGAGTGTCTGAAACTCTTCCCACAGTCAGAGCAGCGATACAGTTTCTCTCCTGTGTGAATTCGCTGGTGTTTTTTCAGGTTTGCCGAGTGACTGAAACTCTTCCCACAGTCAGAGCAGCGATACGGTTTATCGTGAACTCTCTGGTGCGCTTTCAGGGATCCTGAGTGTCTGAAACTCTTCCCGCAGTCAGAGCAGCGATACGGTTTCTCTCCTGTGTGAGTTCGCTGGTGTTCTTTCAGGTTTCCAGAGTTACTGAAACTCTTCCCACAGTCAGAGCAGCGATACGGTTTCTCTCCTGTGTGGATTCGCTGGTGCGCTTTCAGGTTACCTGAGTGTCTGAAACTCTTCCCACAGTCAGAGCAGCGATACGGTTTCTCTCCTGTGTGAATTCGCTGGTGTTCTTTCAAGTTTCCCGAGTTACTGAAACTCTTCCCACAGTCAGAGCAGCGATACGGTTTCTCTCCTGTGTGAATTAGCTGGTGTTTTTTCAGGGATCCTGAGTGTCTGAAGCTCTTCCCACAGTCAGAACAGCGATACGGTTTCTCTCCTGTGTGAATTCGCTGGTGTTTTTTCAGGGATCCTGAGTGTCTGAAGCTCTTCCCACAGTCAGAGCAGCGATACGGTTTCTCTCCTGCGTGAATTCGCTGGTGTTTTTTCAGGGATTCGGGGTGCTGGTGTGAAACAAGGTGACTGACTGAAACTCTTCCCACAGTCAGAGCAGCGATACGGTTTCTCTCCTGCGTGAATTCGCTGGTTTCTTTTCAGGTCTCCCGAGTGACTGAAACTCTTCCCACAGTCAGGATATTCTTCACCGCCCGCCCTCGCTTTAGCTGCTGGACTGGAACCTGGAAAAAATGAACAGGAAGGAAAGTAACTGGGGCTGGTTGTTGGCTCAGGGCATGTGGCCAGGTGAGGGAGTTGATTACAGCATGGGATTGCAGCTGTGGGGGCTTGCACTGGGTTACACCAGTTTAAAAATAGCAAAGTTAAACTCAAAAGCCTTTACTTTATGTGAAACTGATGCTGGCGAGCTCTGGAATCAAAACCTGCCTTCAAAGTTCTCCTGTAATGTTTCTGGTCTATTTCCTCAAACACATGCTACAGTGGTATTTTTACCCTACCCCCCTCGCCAGCTGAAACAAACAGCTAGTAATGTAACCTACATCCTCAAACACATGCTACAGTGGTATTTTTACCCTACCCCCCTCGCCAGCTGAAACAAACAGCTAGTAATGTAACCTACATGCTCCCTCCCTCCCTCTCGAGCAGGCTGTGGACGTCACGCAATCTCGAACGGCACTGTCATAGCTCCTGGGAGTCACTCACCCGCTAGACTGCATTCTGAACGGGAGCGCCCGTCTTCCTCTCGGCCTCCTTGCGCGCTGTCGGGAGAGCCTTCCTCTCCAGCGCCTCGCCCTCTCGCGCACATCCTCTCCAGCACCACGCTGCACCCCCGCAGGGGTACAGGCTCCAGCTCGGGGGTGTTGGGTTTGAAGTCCTCGGATTCTTCCTTCCCTGGTTCCACGAGGTTAAACTCCAGGTCTGGGGGCTCCCGTTGAATACGGACAATCTCCAGCACCTCTTCTCGTTTCACAGGAAGGGGTTCTCCTGTCTGGGGGATCTCCAGTTCACTGTGCTCAGGTTTAATCTCACAGGTGTCTGGCTGGCTGCTGTCGCATTGCATCTCACAGAGCTCCTGTTTAATGGGGACGGAAGCCAGTCCAGAGAAGTCCACTCTAATGGGGACCAGTTCAAGCAACTCCTCTTTAATCTGGACTGATTCCATCTTCACACGGTCCATGGCGGCACACAGAATTCTGCTTCGCAGCTGCTGAAAACAGAATTCAGGTGTTTAAACACAGCGCCACCATGGCTTTTCAAGAGGCTGCCAAGCCAGTCAAATAGCAGCGGCGTCTTTAATATTGAAGCAGTTGGGAGAGGCATGTATCTAATTATTAATTATTTGATTGAATTATTATTTATTAATTATTATAACATTTGCAGTACTATTGAACACTTAAACAAAGTGACTTTAGACCTTTTTTTTTTAAATTTCTAAGCCTCTCAGCTGTCCTTTTTCACATTGTATTAGAGAGATAACTTCTTACACTGACACACACACACCCCTCCGTCAAACTTTTTTTGCAAAAATGGTTTACAATTGTACAAGCATGCAATCGAAGCATAAAGCCTGCAGGCGAGTCATTGCAAAATGCACTTCGGCCGTATTCCTCTGCCTGGGCCCGAATTATTATATAAATAAATAAGTAAACAAACAAACAAATAAATAAACAATGCCTTTTAGCGTCTCCTCCCGTCGCCCTCTCTCTTCACACACACACCATCGTCTGAGCAGGGCTGCCAGATTTCTGCAGAGTTTATAGTCCAGACTCCCTTCAAAAACAGCCCAGTTATTTGTTTGAACTGAACGCAAGCTTATTATTAACACGCAGGTCTGTGCATTAAAAAAAAACAAACAATGAAAAGCTTTCGTAAGAATAGATAGTTGGTATAAATCTGATAAAAACTAGAAGCCCCAGACCAGCTCGTCCACACTTCACTGTCAATAAACGCGTACGGAAACCCTGAAGGAACAAATCAACATTCATTGTAAAGCATTGTAAAGCACAGAGAGGTCTGGTAAAGCATAGGGAAGCATTGTAAAGCACAGAGAGGTCTGGTAAAGCATAGGGAAGCATTGTAAAGCACAGAGAGAAAGCATAGTCTGTAAAGTTGTAAAGCACAGAGAGGTCTGGTAAAGCATAGGGAAGCAAAAAGCACAGAGAGGTCTGGTAAAGCATAGGGAAGCATTGTAAAGCACAGAGAGGTCTGGTAAAGCACAGGGTAAGCACAGAGAGGTATGGTAAAGCATAGGGAAGCATTGTAAAGCACAGAGAGGTCTGGTAAAGCATAGGGAAGCATTGTAAAGCACAGAGAGGTCTGGTAAAGCACAGGGAAGCATTGTAAAGCACAGAGAGGTCTGGTAAAGCACAGGGAAGCATTGTAAAGCACAGAGAGGTCTGGTAAAGCATAGGGAAGCATTGTAAAGCACAGAGAGGTCTGGTAAAGCATAGGGAAGCATTGTAAAGCACAG
>NC_054578.1:919274-959274 GCF_017654505.1 Polyodon spathula
CTCTCTCTCTCTCATTTCAGACTTTGGGAGGACTGATGCTAGCTTTTGGTCTGTGGATTCATTTTGACAATACTTCCATCCCTGCTCTAAGTAAGTGAAGGACAAATGTCTTTTTCCATTGCTGTGCACAGCTATAACACACTGCTGGGAATCAGACTCCTGTTGCACAGCAGTGTCACCCAGTCCAGGTTTCACTAGCAGCTTGATCAGCCCCCAGTGTGTCTAGCTAACAAGCTCAGGTGTGTCTTACTGTTAATCAAGATGAACAAGCTCTCTGTTTTGTCGGGCGTGTCTCTGTGTGTTTCAGTTCCCTTGTTGTTCTCAGCTCTCTGTTTTGTCGGGCGTGTCTCTGTGTTTCAGTTCCCTTGTTGTTCTCAGCTCTCTGTTTTGTCGGGCGTGTCTCTGTGTGTTTCAGTTCCCTTGTTGTTCTCAGCTCTCTGTTTTGTCGGGCGTGTCTCTGTGTGTTTCAGTTCCCTTGTTGTTCTCAGCTCTCTGTTTTGTCGGGCGTGTCTCTGTGTGTTTCAGTTCTCTTGTTGTTCTCAGCTCTCTGTTTTGTCGGGCGTGTCTCTGTGTGTTTCAGTTCTCTTGTTGTTCTCAGCTCTCTGTTTTGTCGGGCGTGTCTCTGTGTGTTTCAGTTCTCTTGTTGTTCTCAGCTCTCTGTTTTGTCGGGCGTGTCTCTGTGTGTTTCAGTTCTCTTGTTGTTCTCAGCTCTCTGTTTTGTCGGGCGTGTCTCTGTGTGTTTCAGTTCCCTTGTTGTTCTCAGCTCTCTGTTTTGTCAGGCGTGTCTCTGTGTGTTTCAGTTCTCTTGTTGTTCTCAGCTCTCTGTTTTGTCGGGCGTGTCTCTGTGTGTTTCAGTTCTCTTGTTGTTCTCAGCTCTCTGTTTTGTCGGGCGTGTCTCTGTGTGTTTCAGTTCTCTTGTTGTTCTCAGCTCTCTGTTTTGTCGGGCGTGTCTCTGTGTGTTTCAGTTCTCTTGTTGTTCTCAGCTCTCTGTTTTGTCGGGCGTGTCTCTGTGTGTTTCAGTTCTCTTGTTGTTCTCAGCTCTCTGTTTTGTCGGGCGTGTCTCTGTGTGTTTCAGTTCTCTTCTTGTGAACTCCAGCGCTCTCTGGTTTTTCAGGTTTCTCGCATTTCTTTGAGATCAAGCTTGTCTCGTATCTGCTGGCTGGGGGCGGGACTCTAACCATGATGCTCGGCTTCTTCGGCTGTCTGGGGGCGCTCAAGGAGATGCGTTGCATGCTGGGAACGGTGAGTCCTCCAACACCCAGAACGGTTCTGCTGCACTCTGCCGGTTCCAGAAAACAAAACTCCCTCTCTCTACTCTGACGTTCCCCCCCCCCTACCCCCCCCTTGGGGGGTCCTTTCCCCTGAAACCTGCCCGATTGCTGGGGTGTGTAGCAGAGCGAAGGGGTGTTCGTCTCTGCCCAGTAAACACCCGCCTGCCTCCTCGCGCCTCAGTCTGGAAAGAGTTTTCTGTTTAAATGAACAGGTGGCTGAAACCGCATCGAAACTGCACCTTCCTGTTTCACAGTTAATGAACACAGTCAGACCATGCTGTGCTATGTTTGCAAAAATAGATTTAAATATATGTTTTCACTTTGCTTAAATTGTCAAAAGTTATAAAAGTTTCACCCTATGCCTTTTCCATAGTTATGCACTGCAGGGTATTTTAAAATGCTTTACCAGACCTCTCTGTGCTTTACAATGCTCCCCTGTGCTTTACCAGACCTCACTGTGTTTACAATGCTTCCCTGTGCTTTACCAGACCTCTCTGTGTTTACAATGCTCCCCTATGCTTTGCCAGACCTCTCTGTGTTTACAATGCTTCCCTATGCTTTGCCAGACTGGCTGTATTGATAATGTGTTGAGTTTGATTTTCTTTTCTAATGTTTTTCAGTATTTTTTTGTTTTGATTATTTTATTGGGTGGTCAAATCACACTGGGAGTTCTGATCTACACACAGAAAAATTTGGTGAGTGTTATTATTATTATTATTATTAATATTATTATTATTATTATTATTATTATTATTATTATTGCAAATACAATGTTTTTATAATTGTAATTGAACAGGATAGCTCATTTTAATGTGTCAAATTTCAGAGTGCTGGATCTCATCAATATCAGGGTCTAGCGCTGTATATTATAAAGACATTTCAGAGGGCTGGATCTCATCAATATCAGGGTCTAGCGCTGTATATTATAAAGACATTTCAGAGGGCTGTGTCTCATCAATATCAGGGTCTAGCGCTGTATATTATAAAGACATTTCAGAGGGCTGGGTCTCATCAATATCAGGGTCTAGCGCTGTATATTATAAAGACATTTCAGAGGGCTGTGTCTCATCAATATCAGGGTCTAGTGCTGTATATTATAAAGACATTTCAGAGGGCTGGATCTCATCAATATCAGGGTCTAGTGCTGTATATTATAAAGACATTTCAGAGGGCTGTGTCTCATCAATATCAGGGTCTAGTGCTGTATATTATAAAGACATTTCAGAGGGCTGTGTCTCATCAATATCAGGGTCTAGTGCTGTATATTATAAAGACATTTCAGAGGGCTGTGTCTCATCAATATCAGGGTCTAGTGCTGTATATTATAAAGACATTTCAGAGGGCTGGATCTCATCAATATCAGGGTCTAGTGCTGTATATTATAAAGACATTTCAGAGGGCTGGATCTCATCAATATCAGGGTCTAGTGCTGTATATTATAAAGACATTTCAGAGGGCTGGATCTCATCAATATCAGGGTCTAGTGCTGTATATTATAAAGACATTTCAGAGGGCTGGATCTCATCAATATCAGGGTCTAGTGCTGTATATTATAAAGACATTTCAGAGGGCTGGATCTCATCAATATCAGGGTCTAGTGCTGTATATTATAAAGACATTTCAGAGGGCTGGGTCTCATCAATATCAGGGTCTAGCGCTGTATATTATAAAGACATTTCAGAGGGCTGGATCTCATCAATATCAGGGTCTAGCGCTGTATATTATAAAGACATTTCAGAGGGCTGGATCTCATCAATATCAGGGTCTAGCGCTGTATATTATAAAGACATTTCAGAGGGCTGGATCTCATCAATATCAGGGTCTAGTGCTGTATATTATAAAGACATTTCAGAGGGCTGGATCTCATCAATATCAGGGTCTAGTGCTGTATATTATAAAGACATTTCAGAGGGCTGGGTCTCATCAATATCAGGGTCTAGTGCTGTATATTATAAAGACATTTCAGAGGGCTGGGTCAGTGTGCAGTTAATTTGTAATAATAACACAATGTCTTTCACACACAGGTCAATTTGAAGATTAAAAACGCAGTCTTGAAGATGATTGAAAACTACCAGACTGGAAATCAGTCACTTCAAGATATGGATCTCATACAGGGAAAAGTGAGAGTTTCAACAGCCATAGTTTAATATATTATACAGCAACACCAAACACGATTCAGACACCCCCCTGAGTTTCAATAGCCATAGTTTAATATATTATACAGCAACACCAACCACGATTCAGACACCCCCCTGAGTTTCAATAGCCATAGTTTAATATATTATACAGCAACACCAAACACGATTCAGACACCCCCCTGAGTTTCAATAGCCATAGTTTAATATATTATACAGCAACACCAAACACGATTCAGACACCCCCCTGAGTTTCAATAGCCATAGTTTAATATATTATACAGCAACACCAAACACGATTCAGACACCCCCCCTGAGTTTCAATAGCCATAGTTTAATATATTATACAGCAACACCAAACACGATTCAGACACCCCCCTGAGTTTCAATAGCCATAGTTTAATATATTATACAGCAACACCAAACACGATTCAGACACCCCCCTGAGTTTCAATAGCCATAGTTTAATATATTATACAGCAACACCAACCACGATTCAGACACCCCCCTGAGTTTCAATAGCCATAGTTTAATATATTATACAGCAACACCAACCACGATTCAGACACCCCCCTGAGTTTCAATAGCCATAGTTTAATATATTATACAGCAAAACCAAACACTATTCAGACACCCCCCTGAGTTTCAATAGCCATAGTTTTTCCCCTCCTCTCTCAGTTCCAGTGTTGTGGATGGACCTCCTATGAAGACTGGAAACAACACCCCATAATTAAGGCAGACCCCAGCTGGTATCCCTGTTCCTGTTACCAGCAGGACCCCACATCGCCTCCCCAGTACAACCAGTCCAACTCCAGTCTGGACCCAGTGACTGAACCAGTGACCACTCCCGACTCCATCTCTACAGACCAGTATAACCAGTCCTCTCTCCGCGGAGAACCAGCAACCCAACCAGTGACCACTCCCGACTCCATCTCTACAGACCAGTATAACCAGTCCTCTCTCCGCGGAGAACCAGCAACCCAACCAGTGACCAGCCCCAACTCCATCTCTACAGGCCCGTGGAACAGGTCTGTCGCCGTGACAACAGAGCCCGTTCAAACCCAGCGTAGCGGCCACGGTTTCTGTCCGGGGCCCCCTGGTGGCTCACCCCCGGTTTTCTCTGAGGTAAGATCAGTTTGCTGGTATTCTGCTCGCTGTCCTGCAGACAAAGGTGTAGAGTGCAGATCAAAGGAAGGGGCGAATAGGCTGGAGAATGCAGCGCTTTGCAAACGGGGGGGGGCAGGATACATACTGGGGGGGTGAGAAGGGTTTAATACTGACAGCACACCTCTTAATCTCTCTCTGTCTCTCCTCTCTGTCTTTCTTTCTCTCTCTGTCTGTCTCTCTCTCGCTCCTCTCCCCCCTTTCTCTCCTCTCTATCTGTGTCTCTTTCTCTCTCTCTCTCCTCTCTCTCTCCTCTCCTCTCTCTCTCTCTCTCTCCTCTCTCTCTCTCCTCTCTCTCCTCTCTCTCCCTCTCCTCTCTCTCCTCTCTCTCTCTTCTCTCTCTCCTCTCTCTCTCTCTCTCCTCTCTCTCTCTCCTCTCTCTCCTCTCTCTCCTCTCTCTCCCTCTCCTCTCTCTCCTCTCTCTCTCCTCTCTCTCCTCTTCTCTCTCCTCTCTCTCTCTCTCTTCTCTCCTCTCCTCTCTCTCCTCTCCTCTCTCTCCTCTCTCTTCTCTCCCCCCTCTCTCTCCTCTCTATCTGTGTCTCTCTCTCTCTCTCTCTCTCGCTCTCTCTCTCTATGAGGGTGAGGGCGTGCCCAGTCTCTGTACCTGTTCCGGTACCCTTCCCCGCAATGCGCCCGCTCCTCATTGGAGCCCCAGTATGAGGCTGCACTGGCGGGGGCGAGCGAGCGCTAGACTGGGGGGCAGGGCTGGGAACCGGACTCTCGCTGCCCAGCAGTCTGACCGGCTCCTGGTTCCACTGTGAACGTATTGAGAATCCAGGGTTCAGTGCTATTATGATTATGATTATTATTATTATTATGATGATGATGTCTGTTATTTTTCAGGGTTGTCAAAGCATCCTTCAGTCCTGGCTTTATGAAAACCTTCATTTCATTTGGGGGGTCTGTGTTGGAATTGCCGCGTTAGAAGTAAGACTTTTCATCTCCTCTCCTCTCTTTATTTATCTCCTCTTTTCATCTCCTCTCCTCTCTTTATTATTTAACTGTCCTGGTTCTCTGGGCCGGTTTGGTTTGTCTCACTTCCTGTTCTGGTTTCGTTTTCCCGTGTCCCCCCGTCCCCCAGTTCCTGCAGCTCGGCTCGCTGGCTGTTTTTTGCCTGTTGGGGCACCAAATGAGGAAGCGAGATTCCAATGAAGACATCTTGTTTTTTCCTGCCAGGTCACACAAAAATAAAACGCGCATGTTCGGCCTTTTTTATTGCTGTGGAGTGATTTAAAAAAAAAAAAAAAAAAAAAAACCTGAAACTACAGCTCCCAGCATGCCTCTGCCCGAGCGGTAGCAGCGAGGGATGCTGGGAGCTGTAGTTCGCACGCTGAGTTTCAATAGCTGTAGTTTTAAAATGGGAATGCTGAAAGCTCTTTGTAGTTTGCTGATGTCGTGGTGTTTTGTGGATTGTGCGTCAGTGAACACTGAACTAAAATATTGTTGTTTTTTTTCTCCTCTGACATGCAGAGATTTTTATGTGGAATATTGGCAAGGTAATTTGATTTCATAGGACATCAGAGGTGTGGTAAAACACAGGAAAGCATTGTAAAGCACAGAGAGGTCTGGTAAAGCATAGGGAAGCATTGTAAAGCACAGAGAGGTCTGGTAAAGCATAGGGAAGCATTGTAAAGCACAGAGAGGTCTGGTAAAGCATAGGGAAGCATTGTAAAGCACAGAGAGGTCTGGTAAAGCACAGGGAAGCATTGTAAACACAGAGAGGTCTGGTAAAGCATAGGGAAGCATTGTAAAGCACAGAGAGGTCTGGTAAAGCACAGGGAAGCATTGTAAAGCACAGAGAGGTCTGGTAAAGCACAGGGAAGCATTGTAAAGCACAGAGAGGTCTGGTAAAGCACAGGGAAGCATTGTAAAGCACAGAGAGGTCTGGTAAAGCATAGGGAAGCATTGTAAAGCACAGAGAGGTCTGGTAAAGCACAGGGAAGCATTGTAAAGCACAGAGAGGTCTGGTAAAGCATAGGGAAGCATTGTAAAGCACAGAGAGGTCTGGTAAAGCACAGGGAAGCATTGTAAAGCACAGAGAGGTCTGGTAAAGCACAGGGAAGCATTGTAAAGCACAGAGAGGTCTGGTAGGTCTGGTAAAGCACAGGGAAGCATTGTAAAGCACAGAGAGGTCTGGTAAAGCACAGGGAAGCATTGTAAACACAAGAGCAAAGCACAGAGAGGTCTGGTAAAGCACAGGGAAGCATTGTAAAGCACAGAGAGGTCTGGTAAAGCACAGGGAAGCATTGTAAAGCACAGAGAGGTCTGGTAAAGCATAGGGAAGCATTGTAAAGCACAGAGAGGTCTGGTAAAGCATAGGGAAGCATTGTAAAGCACAGAGAGGTCTGGTAAAGCACAGGGAAGCATTGTAAAGCACAGAGAGGTCTGGTAAAGCACAGGGAAGCATTGTAAAGCACAGAGAGGTCTGGTAAAGCACAGGGAAGCATTGTAAAGCACAGAGAGTGACTCTTCTTTGATATTATTCTCCTCTCCTCTCTCTCAGCTCTTTGGTATGATTCTCTCGATGTATCTGTGTAGCCGACTGGGAAAGAATTTCGACAAGCTGATTCGCTACTCCTGAACTGCGACCCGCCCCCTCCCCCCGGATACTGCGACGCCATTGGGTCCAAATCTTCACGTCTTCTCGTCTTTTCAAATGGCATTTTTTTTTTGTGAGCAGTTGGGTTCTAGAATATGTTATCGAGTTGACATTTTTCTTAATTTCTAAGAACCGCTGTGATCGTTTTTTGGTGGTTCGTATTTAAGTTGCTCAGATACTGTAAGCAGGTTTTATTGTGAAAACTAAAAATAATAAAAACCTTCCACTTTGGAAGAAGTTTCTTTTTTTCGCTGGCAGTACACCAGCTGTCCACTAGATGGCGCTATCACGAATCTAACGATGAGCCCACAAGAGCTGTTTATTAGCTGCACTGCCGTAGACACGTGGGACAGAGGCTAGACCAGTCATAGTGTCTTTATAATTAGCGCCATCTAGTGTACACATCTGTAAAAAAAACAAAACAAAACTTAAAAATCTGTCTTCTGAAGCTGTTTAGTGACAGAGCTTGTGTTGGGTGAAGGATCGAGCACTTTTTAATTATTTCTTAAAGTCTTAACTGAAATCAAAAGACTTCATTCAAATCTTGTTTGTTTTTTGTTTGTTTTTTTGGGGGGGGTGGGGTAATGGCACAGTTTTTGCTCGCAGGGTATTGAAATTTCAAAGTGTCGTGTATTTGCTGACGCGATGACGTTTGCTCTCTGTATTGCTCGCTGTGGAAGTTTGTTGAGTGTTTGTTTATCTATTGTAGATGTTGTGTCTCTGTACTGTTGTTTAAATGCCATTAAACCTTAACAACTAGAGCCAGCCTCCCTCCCTCCCAGTCTCTCAGCTCTAACCATTAGAGCCAGCCTCCCTGCATCCCAGTCTCTCAGCTCTAACCACTAGAGCCAGCCTCCCTCCCTCCCAGCTCTACCCACTAGAGCCCTCCCTCAGCTCTAACCACTAGAGCCAGCCTCCCTCCCTCCCAGTCCCTCCTCAGCTCTAACCATTAGAGCCAGCCTCCCTGCATCCCAGTCTCTCAGCTCTAACCATTAGAGCCAGCCTCCCTGCATCCCAGTCTCTCAGCTCTACCCACTAGAGCCAGCCTCCCTCCCTCCCAGTCTCTCAGCTCTACCCACTAGAGCCAGCCTCCCTCCCTCCCAGTCACTCAGCTCTACCCACTAAAGCCAGTTATTTATATATATATATATACATTTTTCGTGTAAATTCTGTAGATATATATTTTAATTCTCCTTTTCCAGGCTGCGAAACCCGTTTCTCCCCGTCTTTCAAGGGCCCCTCGTTTTCGTTCTGTTTTTGCACGTCACTGCGACGCCTCTTAATTGTTCCTGAAAGATCAGGAGCTGGACGCTTGAGCAACGCTGTCCGTGTGCCAGCTCCTCCTTCCTGGATTGGAGCGAAACTAAAGCCACAATGCGAAAACCCGTTTATATCTAAATATAAGGTGCCATGTGACTGGTTTTGGCACGTGTCCGACGCCTCTTAATTGAGAGAAAGATCAGGAGGATCGGACGCTTGAGCAGACTCGTCAGTGCGACTCAGGTGGCCTCGCCGAGGAGACGGAGGGTCGGAGGTCAAAGGATTTTTGCTCTCCTGACCTGGGAGGCTCCTTGAGTCACGAGACACGGTGATTCAGGTCGTGGCACGATTAAAGAAATCTTTCCGTTTGGAGATTGGTGGTAGGGCTGTGCGGAGAGGGGGAGTGGTCAGAACTTCGGACAGACCCGGCCCTGCCCCTTGAGTGTCGCCTGTCATGTCAATGGCCGATTGGTCCGTTCCTTCTTATTGGCTTTCAGCCTGACCCAGAAGGTGCAGGAAAAAGAGGCATGTAAACTGAGCACTTCCTTTAAAACCAAAGTCACCATCTTATTTAAATACAGGCGGACAACTGGAATCTGGACAGCTATCTTTTTTAATGCATGATTATGACAGCAGGCTCTGAGACAGTGAGGTAAAGATTGAAGGAGAATAGCATTTTCAGGTCTGTGGACACACAACACAATGCAGTACAACACGGTTCTATCCTTCGCTGGTCACGAGGGTTCAGTTATAACCCAATCTCCCATTCCCTCTCATGCTGCTTTTTACTGTAGCTGCTCTTCGGCTCCAGCCCCTGGCTATAGGACTACAGCTCCCAGCATGCCAGTGCTCCCGAGGGGCCGTGGCAAGGGATGCTGGGAGCTGTAGTTCTTTAACTCTAGCGCGCTGCCGTGGTCTTGCAGCGCGACCCGAATCGTTCAAAGGCATCAGTTCAGCGGCCTGCCGTCGTGGAACACGGCCAGTGTCTCTGTAGAAGAGCCAGCGCCATCTGGTGCTGACACTTTGCATTGCCGGCAGCACACCAGCTGTCCACTAGATGGCGCTAATGTAAAGATGGGCAGACGTGAGTCTATGGCAGCGCGTTCTGGAATTGAAGAGTAGCCCCTGAACTCGCAGCGAAAGCAACACATACTTGGCAACAAAAACACACACACACACACACACACACAGTATTTGGATAATTGCAATACTGTATAAAATCAAGAGTCTCCTCTCGCTCTCTCGCTCACTCGATCTGCACGTTGATAAAGCGTCTCAGTATGTAGGGTCGTCTGTGGGTCGCAGGGGGGTCGGCCCGCCTCTTCAGAATGTAAGGCAGCTTCCTGCGGCCCCCTTCGCGTTGTAGTTCCTCCTCCAGGCCAGAGGGGGCGCTGTCTTTCCGACCACCGGCGCACAGCAGGGGCTGCAGACAAACGTTTTTGAGACAGACAGACACATTTTGAGACACACACACACAGACAGACACATTTTGAGACAGACAGACACACAGACACATGCTGTGTATTTTCATGCAATATCTCTCCTCTTGAATTCAAGTCATCTCTCACCTGATTGGTCAGCCTGTCCGCCAGTCCCCTCCCGACATCCAGACAAAGACTCCTCACAACCCTGCCCTCCCCCTCCAGCTCAATGCCCATTGGACACACACCCGGACTGCCGCTTTCCTATTGGACAAGAGCATCGTCAATCTTCACAGCACAGGCTACACTCTTAAAGGCGCAGAGTGATGTTACAACATTCGAACAAGCTTCAAATGCTCTGGGTGGCAAAAACGTTATATAGCGCCTTTCATAGCGGAGCACCATCACAAAGCGCTTTGCACGATGCAGCAACGAGAAGAAAATCCATAATACTACAAACAAAAAGAAATGCATCAAACATGAGATACAGTAAAAACACACACAATGCAAAATACATTAAATACAGTGGAAAGAGCAGAATACAGGATAGCAGCAGAATACATGAAATAGTGCATTAAATACAGTGGAAAGAGCAGAATACAGGATAGCAGCAGAATACATGAAATAGTGCATTAAATACAGTGGAAAGAGCAGAATACAGGATAGCAGCAGAATACATGAAATAGTGCATTAAATACAGTGGAAAGAGCAGAATACAGGATAGCAGCAGAATACATGAAATAGTGCATTAAATACAGTGGAAAGAGCAGGATAGCAGCAGAATACATGAAATAGTGCATTAAATACAGTGGAAAGAGCAGAATACATGAATACATGAAATAGTGCATTAAATACAGTGGAAAGAGCAGAATACATGAAATACATGTGTGCATTAAATACAGTGGAAAGAGCAGAATACATGATAAATACAGTGGAAAGAGTAGAATACAGCAGAATACATGAAATAGTGCATTAAATACAGTGGAAAGAGCAGAATACATGATAGCAGCATAATACATGAAATAGTGCATTAAATACAGTGGAAAGTTTTTTGTACATGATAGCAGCATAATACATGAAATATTTCAATACAGTGGAAAGAGCATAATCAAGCTAGCAGCATAATACATGATAGTTCTTAAATAGAGTGGTGGCTGTTGTTGTTCGATTGGTTATTGCTTAAATACAGTGGAGCAGAATACAGGATAGCAGCAGAATACAGAAATGTGCATTAAATACAGTGGAAAGAGCAGCTACAGGATAGAGCAGACAACACGAAAGAAGTGCATTAAATACAGTGGAAACAGCAGAATACACACAGCAGCACAATACATGAAATAGTGCATTAAATACACTCGCTCAGACAGACAGACAGACCGACATGAAATAGTGCATTAAATACAGTGGAAAGAGCAGAATACATGATAGCAGCATAATACATGAAATAGTGCATTAAATACAGTGGAAAGAGCAGAATACAGGATAGCAGCAGAATACATGAAATAGTGCATTAAATACAGTGGAAAGAGCAGAATACAGGATAGCAGCAGAATACATGAAATAGTGCATTAAATACAGTGGAAAGAGCAGAATACATGAAATAGTGCATTAAATACAGTGGAAAGAGCAGAATACAGGATAGCAGCAGAATACATGAACTAGTGCATTAAATATCTTGTTTGTTTTTTGTATGAGCTCATTCTAAGTGAAATATTTCAATGTAAAGAGTATATTCGAAGCTAACTGGTGTTTCTCGGGCATTATATTCTAATAATAGAGTGGTGGCTGTTGTTGTTCGATTGGTTATTGCTTACCGGAGCTCCCCGGGAGTCTGCTCCACACAGCGCTGAGCTTAAACCAGGAGAAACAAGAGCTGCTGGAGAGAGACAACACGAGGAGAATCAAACCAGAGAGAACTGAAACACACACACACACACACACACGGGGCCTGAGACCACGACTCGTCTGACAGACAGACAGACCGACGAGAACTCTATCATGGTGTAGGTGGAAAGAGGCACAGGGAGTGTACTCTGAATATCCTGCAGGCTGTGAGCACTCTAGAGAGGAACTCTAGCACTCCAATATATCAGAAAGATACACTGTCTGAACATCCTGCAGGCTCTGAGCTCTGAAACAAAGATGAGAAATACATTCCGATTCAGATCTACATCAAATCCACACTGACAGAAACTCAGAGAGACTGAATAAGAGACAGCCGCAGCGATGCAGGCAGAGTCACTACAGACGAGACAAAGAGGAACTCTACAAGATACAGAAAGAGAGACAGACACACAGAGAGGAACTCTACAATATACAGAAAGAGAGACAGACACACAGAGAGGAACTCTACAATATACAGAAAGAGAGACAGACACACAGAGAGGAACTCTACAATATACAGAAAGAGAGACAGACACACAGACACACAGAGAGGAACTCTACAATATACAGAAAGAGAGACAGACACACAGAGAGAACAACAATATACAGAAAGAGAGACAGACTCTACAATATACAGAAAGAGAGACAGACACACAGAGAGGAACTCTACAATATACAGAAAGAGAGACAGACACACAGACACACAGAGAGGAACTCTACAATATACAGAAAGAGAGACAGACACACAGAGAGGAACTCTACAATATACAGAAAGAGAGACAGACACACAGAGAGGAACTCTACAATATACAGAAAGAGAGACAGACACACAGACACACAGAGAGGAACTCTACAATATACAGAAAGAGAGACAGACACACAGAGAGGAACTCTACAATATACAGAAAGAGAGACAGACACACAGACACACAGAGAGGAACTCTACAATATACAGAAAGAGAGACAGACACACAGAGAGGAACTCTACAATATACAGAAAGAGAGACAGACACAGAGAGGAACTCTACAATATACAGAAAGAGAGACAGACACACAGAGAGGAACTCTACAATATACAGAAAGAGAGACAGACACACAGAGAGGAACTCTACAATATACAGAAAGAGAGACAGACACACAGAGAGGAACTCTACAATATACAGAAAGAGAGACAGACACACAGACACACAGAGAGGAACTCTACAATATACAGAAAGAGAGACAGACACACAGAGAGGAACTCTACAATATACAGAAAGAGAGACAGACACACAGACACACAGAGAGGAACTCTACAATATACAGAAAGAGAGACAGACACACAGACACACAGAGAGGAACTCTACAATATACAGAAAGAGAGACAGACACACAGACACACAGAGAGGAACTCTACAATATACAGAAAGAGAGACAGACAGACACACAGACAGACAGACAGACAGACAGACAGACAGACACACAGAGAGACAGACAGACAGACAGACAGACAGTGATACACACAGACAGGCAGGCAGACAGACAGTGATACACACAGAGAGGCAGACAGACAGACAGCGATCCTCACCTGTTGTATCTCACTCTCTTCTCTTTTGTCCTCCAGCCCCCTGCGCCCCCTCTCTCTTATAGAGCGGCAGGGAGGGAGGGATGAGAAGGAGGGACTGGGTGAAGTGTTAGTATGTGCAGCGCAGCGCCCAGCCCTGTCTCCACAACCCCCCCCCCCCCCCCCCCCCCCCCAGCGCACTTCAATCTCATGAGCATCACTGTGGGGTTAATATGAACCCCCCCCCCCACAGTGAATACACCCCACATGTTTGCCACTCAATTAGTGTTCCGCTGTGCCACTAAGAGAGAGAACATTAGCACAGCGCTTCACACATTAACACTACAGAGCAAGGAAAAGATTTAGAGGGAGCTTTCAAATCCATTCTCTCACCTCTTAGCAGCTTTATTAACAGGATCACTGACCCCTCCCTTTAAAGGAGCGCTGACCATCTTTAAAATCCATTCTCTCACCTCTTATTAGCTTTATTAACAGGATCACTGACCCCTCCCTTTAAAGGAGCGCTGACCATCTTTAAAACCCATTCTCTCACCTCTTATTAGCTTTATTAACAGGATCACTGACCCCTCCCTTTAAAGGAGCGCTGACCATCTTTAAAATCCATTCTCTCACCTCTTATTAGCTTTATTAACAGGATCACTGACCCCTCCCTTTAAAGGAGCGCTGACCATCTTTAAAATCCATTCTCTCACCTCTTATTAGCTTTATTAACAGGATCACTGGCCCCTCCCTTTAAAGGAGCGCTGACCATCTTTAAAATCCATTCTCTCACCTCTTATTAGCTTTATTAACAGGATCACTGACCCCTCCCTTTAAAGGAGCGCTGACCATCTTTAAAATCCATTCTCTCACCTCTTATTAGCTTTATTAACAGGATCACTGGCCCCTCCCTTTAAAGGAGCGCTGACCATCTTTAAAATCCATTCTCTCGCCTCTTCTTAGCTGCATTGGTATAAACCATGTCTTAATTGAATGGCAATGCAGTCTGTAGTTTAATTTTCAGGAGGCAACAGGCAGAAAGCACAGGAAATTCTTTCAATTGGAGAAGCAGGTGAAGAAGCATTAGAATCAATTAAGAGGCTCAAAGTGGAAATATTTTTTGATAGACTCTAATTGCAATCACCTGTTTTCTATTTACTAATTAGGAAAATTCTGGCGCACCTGGAGAGCGCGGGAGAGCGGGAAAGACCATAATAAGCCCTCCTCGTATCGCCCGCCCCCCTCCTCCAGCTCAATGCCCATTGGACACAGACCTGGACTGCCGCTTTCCTATTGGACAGCACCGACGTCAATCTGCACGGTGCTAAAAGGCAACATTTTTAAAGGTTTTTTATACTTCAAATTTGGTAAGGTGTCGAAGTTGTTCTCGCCTGCTGGCGGGGCGAGGTAGCGCAGGCACGGATTTTACCACAGCGGTCCACTTTGAGAAGAGGGCTGGTTCATTATCATCACTGTGCTTTGAGAAGGGGGCTGGTTCATTATCTTCTCTGTGCTTTGAGAAGGGGGCTGGTTCATTATCATCACTGTGCTTTGAGAAGGGGGCTGGTTCATTATCTTCTCTGTGCTTTGAGAAGGGGGCTGGTTCATTATCATCACTGTGCTTTGAGAAGGGGGCTGGTTCATTATCTTCTCTGTGCTTTGAGAAGGGGGCTGGTTCATTATCTTCTCTGTGCTTTGAGAAGGGGGCTGGTTCATTATCTTCTGTGCTTTGAGAAGGGGGCTGTGCTTTGAGAAGGGGGCTGGTTCATTATCTTCACTGTGCTTTGAGAAGGGGGCTGGTTCATTATCTTTGAGAAGGGGGCTCTGTGCTTTGAGAAGGGGGCTGGTTCATTATCTTCTCTGTGCTTTGAGAAGGGGGCTGGTTCATTATCTTCTCTGTGCTTTGAGAAGGGGGCTGGTTCATTATCTTCTCTGTGCTTTGAGAAGGGGGCTGGTTCATTATCTTCTCTGTGCTTTGCGAAGGGGGCTGGTTCATTATCTTCTCTGTATTTTGTCTCACCTCTCTCTCTTTTTCCTTCTCTCTCCCTTTTTCTTTGTCTCTTTCTCTCTCTTGCTCTCACTCTTTCCCTCTCTCTCTCTTGCTCTTCTCTTTCCTCGCTCCCTCTCTTCTCTCCTCTCTCTCTTCTCTCTCTCTCTCCCTCTCTCTCTTCTCTCTCCTCTCCTCTCCTCTCTCTCTCCCTCCTCCTCTCTCTCTCCTCTCTCCCTCTCTTCCTCTCTCCTCTCCTCTCCTCTCTCCTCTCTCTCTCCTTCTCAATTTCACAAATGGAAAGATATCATTTGATCTTTATTTTTTTTAAATGTCTTACTGAATTTATTTGACGAAAATAGTTAAGTGAACACATTTGATCTTTAAATCAGGACTTTTCAAATTATCACAAAACCTTTTTAAGAAATTGCAATGAAGCTGGCTCTAGTGGGTAGAGCTGAGAGACTGGGAGGGAGGGAGGGAGGCTGGCTCTAGTGGGTAGAGCTGAGAGACTGGGAGGGAGGGAGGCTGGCTCTAGTGGTTAGAGCCTATCTGAGGAGGGAGGGTCACGGAAGGGAGATGGACTGGGAGGGAGAGACCCTCCTGAGATCACCCATTCGGACTCTTGACTGACCCTCCCACTCTCGACCGAGATCACCATCTCGACTCTCTGACCCTCCTCCCTCCTTCTCCGAGAGGATCTCGACTGGGAGGGAGAGAGGCCTATAGTGGTCCCTCCCTCCCGACCGAGAGATCACCAAGGGCGACTCTCTGACCCTCGTCGACCTCCCCCCCGACCGAGAGAGACAGTCTAGTGAGAGCAGAGCTGAGGGAGACCCTCTCTGGGAGAGGGATAGGCTCCTAGGGACCGAGATAGAGCCTATCTGAGAGAGAGGACTTCCCTCCGAGGAGAGCTCTCTAGTGAGTCAGCGCTCTGAGGGACTGGGCGAAGGTAGGGAGGCTGGCTCTAGTGTGGAGGTCAGACTCAGAGACCCTCCTCCCTACGACCGAGATCACCCCCAATCTCGACTCTCGGACCTCCCTAGCTCCGACCGAGATCACCCAATCTCGAGCAGACTGTGGGAGGCTGGCTCTAGTGGTTAGAGCTGAGGGACTGGGAGGGAGGGAGGCTGTGGTTAGAGCGGGAGAGATTGGGAGGGAGGCTGGCTCTAGTGGTTAGAGCTGAGTCTGTGGGAGGGAGGGAGGCTGGCTCTAGTGGTGGCTGAGTGGTTAGAGGGAGGCTGGCTCTAGAGAGCTGAGGGACTGGGAGGGAGGGAGGCTGGCTCTAGTGGTCAGCGCTGAGGGACTGGGAGGGAGGGAGGCTGGCTCTAGTGGTTAGAGCTGAGGGACTGGGAGGGAGGGAGGCTGGCTCTAGTGGTTAGAGCTGAGGGACTGGGAGGGAGGGAGGCTGGCTCTAGTGGTTAGAGCTGAGAGACTGGGAGGGAGGGAGGCTGGCTCTAGTGGTCAGCGCTGAGGGACTGGGAAGGAGGGAGGCTGGCTCTAGCGGTCAGTGCTGAGAGACTGGGATGCAGATTTCTCAGAGTTAACAGGGAGAACTGTAACTCGCTGTCACGGCTCTTGACTGCAGTGAGTACCTGCCACTCCAGGACTGAAGTGGAGTGTATCTGGAGAGTGCTGAGAGCCGCGCTCTCTGATCCACACCACCTGCGCCCCGCGCTCTGATAAAGATACCGGCAGCTCCTCTCCGGCACTCCGCCTCCTCCAGAAACAACACCTGAGACTCTGCATTCATCCCGGCACTCAAACACAACAAGCGCAAAGCCTTTGAAGACCAGGAGACAACACGAAAAGTCTCTCAGTGATGAAAGGAGGCTTTATCGACCAGCCCGGGCGATCCTGGGCTGGGTTAACTGTTTCGTTACCGATCGCGGGACTCCGGGGGTTCAGAACGAGGCAGGGGTGCCGGTTTCAGATCAGAGGCTGGGCTGGGACCCTTCCCCGCAGAGGCAGGTAATTCCACCAACCCCTCAAAGCCCCACTCATTTAACGGAGAGACCGGGAGCGCGTTTGGCAGCGGTGAATGAAAACTACTGATCACAAATAAATCGAATTAACAAATTAATTCCATTTTCATCTGGAAAAAAAAGGTTTTTAAAAAGGTTTCTAAAGGTTACAAACAAGGCGTTTTGCGTTCTGGGAATTCCGCGTTCCTCGGTCAGAAGGGTTAAAGATATTTGGAGCAGCTGTGAAGCCCCGGCGATCTCTGGGCAGGAAAAAAAAAAACACTCTTCCTTTAGAGGAGGGTGTGTGGGTCCAGTGGTTAAAGAAACAGGTTTGTAACCAGCAGGACCCAGGTTCAAATCCCAGCTCAGCCCTCCCTGTGTGGGACCCCGAGTGAGTCACTGAACCCCCTTGCGCTGCGTCTTTGGGGTGAGGCGTTATTGTAAGAGACTCTGCAGCTGATGCACGGCTCACACACCCTGGCCTCTTGTAAAGCGCTTTGTGATGGTGCTCCACTACAAAAGGCGCTATATAGAAATTATTATTTCGGCCAAGTTGGCTAGCCAGTTTGTTTACGGCCACACAAGCTTTGTCTCCAAGTGTATGCTAATTACAAAGCTAATGTATTTAAGTTTTAAGGACAATTTTGTATTCGGTTACACCCCCCCACCCCACCCCACCCCACCCCCAGGGGATAGCGACTGGAGGACCTCCTCCAGCATGGATAGGGTCGTACGTCTCGCCGTGGAGCAGAGATAGATAGATCTCTATCTATCTATCTAGAAAAGCGAAATAGGCTTTATCCATCTTTTATTATAATATATCATTCTCCCCTTTTTGACACAGAACCGGCATCAAAAGTTGTATTTTTTAGCAAGAGTGAAAGGGGGAAGAGGAAAACTTGTCTTTGGCTAGACCCAAAAAAAATAAAAAAAATTAATTTATTTGCCCCCCATCTCTCCTTCTCCCTCTCCCTCCAGGCCGAAAGCGTCTCTTCGTTTAAGAGAGCCAGAGGGACAAAGCCAGAAAAGAGAAAGAAAGAAAGAAAGAGAGAGAGAGAGAGAGAGAGAGAACGGAGGAGGAGGAGGAGGAGACGTGTCCAAATAGCTTTGCTTTTTTAGAAGAGTATTAATCCCTTCCCTTTGGTTTATTGGGAGGGGGGGTCTATGAAAATAAACCAGAGAGAAACCGAGAGAGGGGGAAAGATAGAGAGATAGAGAGACAGAGAGAGATAGAGATAGAGAGAGAGAGATAGAGAGAGATAGAGAGAGGTAGAGAGAGATAGAGAGAGATATAGAGAGATATCTACGGTGCCTCCCGAAACCGTGCACACAAAAACAAGCCCAGCCAAGCAAACCCCGGCCCAGCCAGGCAACCCGAGCCGAGAGGCGCCATGATCAAGCTCTTCTCCCTCAAGCAGCAGAAGAAAGAGGAGGAATCGGCCGGGGGGAGCCGCGCAGGCGGCGGGGGCAAGAAATCCAGCGCGGCGCAGCTCCGGGTCCAGAAAGGTGGGTGCAAAACGCAAAAAAAAAAAACCCAAAAACGAGCCCCGAGCCAAGTTAAAAGAGCCCCCCCACCCCTCCCGTCCAAAAAAGGGGCAAATCCCGTCTCTGCTCCCCCCCGGTAACGGTTTCAAATGCCCGCAAGCCGTGGTTGAGGCCCCGACCCTTCCCGGGGAGCGCGGCCGGGTTTGGGCGCTCTGTGTCCGGGTGCGGAGGCCCAGTTGGCCTCGCTGTCTCTTTTTTTTTTTTTTTCCCCAGCAAGATTATGTAAATATAACATTTTTTTTAAATAATTAAGTTAACTTTAATTCTGGCTTGGATTTTAAACTCGTATCGTTATCTTTTACGGTTTTGTTATTGTTTTGAAATCCAAGTCGTTTAGTTTAAAAAAAAAAAAAAAAAAAAAGGGTTATTTCACTATTTATTTTTAAATTTTCTACCCCCTCAATAAAACGTGGTTGTTGTAAAAAGATTCATAATAGAAATATTTGTTTCCTCCCTTATTTGTTTACTGCCTAGTTTGTTTATGTTGTACTAATGCATTTGTAGCGAAACAGGGTTTGTTTAATTATTTTTATTTTCCACGCTGTAATAATGCTGCTAGCGCTACATTATTTCACAATCAAAGTGGGTGTGTGTTTTGAAGAAAGCAGGCTGCGTTGACAGCCCAGTTTACAGCACACACACAGGGAGAGTGAGTCTACAGGGCTGGGAATCAGACTCCCGCTGCACAGCAGTGTGATCCAGTCCTGCTTTCACTAGGAGTTTAATAATCAGACTCCCGCTGCACAGCGGTGTGATCCAGTCCTGCTTTCACTAGGAGTTTAATAATCAGACTCCCGCTGCACAGCAGTGTGATCCAGTCCTGCTTTCACTAGGAGTTTAATAATCAGACTCCCGCTGCACAGCGGTGTGATCCAGTCCTGCTTTCACTAGGAGTTTAATAATCAGACTCCCGCTGCACAGCGGTGTGATCCAGTCCTGCTTTCACTAGGAGTTTAATAATCAGACTCCCGCTGCACAGCAGTGTGATCCAGTCCTGCTTTCACTAGGAGTTTAATAATCAGACTCCCGCTGCACAGCAGTGTGATCCAGTCCTGCTTTCACTAGGAGTTTAATAATCAGACTCCCGCTGCACAGCAGTGTGATCCAGTCCTGCTTTCACTAGGAGTTTAATAATCAGACTCCCGCTGCACAGCAGTGAGATCCAGTCCTGCTTTCACTAGGAGTTTAATAATCAGACTCCCGCTGCACAGCAGTGAGATCCAGTCCTGCTTTCACTAGGAGTTTAATAATCAAGCCGATCAAGCTGGTAGTAAAACCTGGACTGGATCACACTGCTGTGCAACAAGAGTCTGATTCCCAGCCCAGAGAGAGTGGGTGGAATGGGTTCATTGGAAGCCAGCATTGAGAGACCAGATCGCCGCCTCTTGTGCACGGCGTTGATCTCGTTTCTTAGCAGTAACGTTGTTTAATTCTGTGTCTCTCTGTTTGTCGTCCCCCCTCCCCCCCCCGCAGACATAAATGAGTTAAACCTGCCAAAAACGTGCGAAATAGTTTTCTCCGATCAAGACGACCTCTTAAACTTCAAACTAGTCATCAGCCCGGATGAGGTGAGATTCCTGATCATTTCAATATTATTAATAATAAAAATAATAATAATAATATTAATAATACTAGACTTCATTGAGGGGAGCTCTGAACCCCAGGACTGGGTGCAGCAGCAGCAGGGCTAGTGTGAGTTTCTAACCCTGCTCAAACTCCTGGCTCCTGATCATTGCAATATTAATAATACTAGACTTCATTGAGGGGAGCTCTGAACCCCAGGACTGGGTGCAGCAGCAGCAGGGCTAGTGTGAGTTTCAGGGCTAGATCATTGTGAGTCATTGAGGGGAGCTCTGAACCCCAGGACTGGGTAGCAGCAGCAGCAGGGCTAGTGTGAGTTTCTAACCCTGCTCAAACTCCTGCCTCCTGATCATTGCAATATTAATAATACTAGACTTCATTGAGGGGAGCTCTGAACCCCAGGACTGGGTGCAGCAGCAGCAGGGCTAGTGTGAGTTTCTAACCCTGCTCAAACAAATTTATAACAGTTAAAAATGATGCCCTCTTTGCAGGGGTGAGGGCAGAGCTGTTAAAACGATGCCCTCTTTTTGAAATCCTCTGGTGTCTCTCTGCGGGGGTGAGGACGAGGGCAGAGCTGTTAAAACGACCGCCCTCTTTTTGAAATCCTCTGGTGTCTCTCTGCAGGGGTGAGGGCGAGGGCAGAGCTGTTAAAACGACCGCCCTCTTTTTGAAATCCTCTTCTGTCTCTCTTTTTCAGGGCTTCTATAAAGGTGGTAAATTTGTGTTCAGTTTTAAGGTAAGTGGATATTTTGAAGAGCTCTGTCAGCAATGAAAGGTTTTGCTGAATCTTTGTGACGTGATTGATTTCGATAGACTTTTGCAAAGTCAGTTTCTTTGATTGGACGTGTTTGTTAAGGAAAATATCAATGTGTGTGTTTTTGTTCCCAGGTGGGACAGGGGTACCCTCACGACCCCCCCAAAGTGAAATGTGAGACCATGGTGTACCATCCCAACATTGACCTTGAGGGAAACGTCTGTCTCAATATCCTTCGGTACTGTCTAACCCTGGACCAGCGTGTGTGTGTGTGTGTGTGTGTGTCTGTGTCTGTGTCTGTCCATCTCTCAAACACACACACATTAGTTTCAATAACGCTGATGAAGGCAGTAGAGCCCCAAACTAGAGCCGGTCTGCTGGACTCAGTTTAGTTTCAATAACGCTGATGAAGGCACTAGAGCCCCAAACTAGAGCTGCTCTGCTGGACTCAGTTTAGTTTCAGTAACGCTGATGAAGGCACTAGAGCCCCAAACTAGAGCTGCTCTGCTGGACTCAGTTTAGTTTCAGTAACGCTGATGAAGGCACTAGAGCCCCAAACTAGAGCTGCTCTGCTGGACTCAGTTTAGTTTCAATAACGCTGATGAAGGCACTAGAGCCCCAAACTAGAGCTGCTCTGCTGGACTCAGTTTAGTTTCAGTAACGCTGATGAAGGCACTAGAGCCCAAACTAGCTGCTCTGCTGGACTCAGTTTAGTTTCAGTAACGCTGATGAAGGCACTAGAGCCCCAAACTAGAGCTGCTCTGCTGGACTCAGTTTAGTTTCAGTAACGCTGATGAAGGCACTAGAGCCCCAAACTAGAGCTGCTCTGCTGGACTCAGTTTAGTTTCAGTAACGCTGATGAAGGCACTAGAGCCCCAAACTAGAGCTGCTCTGCTGGACTCAGTTTAGTTTCAGTAACGCTGATGAAGGCACTAGAGCCCCAAACTAGAGCTGCTCTGCTGGACTCAGTTTAGTTTCAGTAACGCTGATGAAGGCACTAGAGCCCCAAACTAGAGCTGCTCTGCTGGACTCAGTTTAGTTTCAGTAACGCTGATGAAGGCACTAGAGCCCCAAACTAGAGCTGCTCTGCTGGGCTCAGTTTAGTTTCAGTAACGCTGATGAAGCCTCTCCAGTTGCTTTACTCTGATGCATCTCGTTTGTGTTTCTGTTTCCTAGGGAGGATTGGAAGCCAGTGCTGACAATAAACTCCATTATTTACGGCCTTCAGTATCTCTTCCTGGTAAGTCTGGCTGTCTCTCTTCCCAATAACCGAATTCACAGTGAAGACACTGAGAGAGACTTCTAGTCGCGAGTCACTGAATTCACACTGAAGACACTGAGAGAGACTTCTAGTCGCGAGTCACTGAATTCACACTGAAGACACTGAGAGAGACTTCTAGTCGCGAGTCACTGAATTCACACTGAAGACACTGAGAGAGACTTCTAGTCGCGAGTCACTGAATTCACACTGAAGACACTGAGAGAGACTTCTAGTCGTGAGTCACTGAATTCACACTGAAGACACTGAGAGAGACTTCTAGTCGTGAGTCACTGAATTCACACTGAAGACACTGAGAGAGACTTCTAGTCGCGAGTCACTGAATTCACACTGAAGACACTGAGAGAGACTTCTAGTCAAACGTCACTGAATTCACACTGAAGACACTGAGAGAGACTTCTAGTCGCGAGTCACTGAATTCACGCTGAAGACACTGAGAGAGACTTCTAGTCGTGAGTCACTGAATTCACACTGAAGACACTGAGAGAGACCCCTAGTCGTTAGTTACTAAACGTATTAAGGTTATCTTAGTATTTCTGAATGTTTAATGGCAGCTTTGCTGTGTGTGTGCCGCTGAAGTTCTGGATTAACCCCCCTCTGCCCCCCCCCCCCCCTCTCTTCCCCAGGAGCCCAACCCTGAAGACCCTCTGAACAAGGAAGCGGCCGAGGTCCTCCAGAACAACAGACGCCTCTTCGAGCAGAACGTGCAGCGGTCTCTGCGGGGGGGCTACGTGGGCTCCACCTACTTCGAGCGCTGCCTGAAATAAACCAGAACCAGGGGGGGGGGACTGACACACACACACACCAACGCACGCACACACACACACACACAGGGAGCGTGCGAGGTCTGGATGCACAGTCACAGTACAAGAGACGTCAAGGACAAATTTAACATGGGAGAGAATTGAGAAAGGGGAGAGACAGACACTGAGACACACACAGACACGGAAACTGAGACACACAAACTCAAATAGACACTGAGACACACAGACAGACACTGAGACAGACAGACAGACAGACGCTGAGACACACACACACACACTCAGACAGACTGAGACACACACTCAGACAGACTGAGACAGACAGACACTGAGACACACACACACACACACACTCAGACAGACGCTGAGACACACACACACTCAGACAGACTGAGACAGACAGACAGACACTGAGACACACACACTCGGACGGACGGACGCTATTTCCCGGGGGTTGGGTCTCGTTTTCAACGCTGTGTTTACATCAGCAATCTTCCCATCTGACAAATAAAAGCGTGAATATTTTTCAAACTGTACCGAGGACTTTTTCATCTCCCGTCACCTCAGCCCCCCCCCCCCCCCCCCCCCCCCCCCCCCCGAGAGAAGACGACACTGAGAGTGGCAGGAAGCTGTGTAAAAGAATCTCAGTGTTTGACGATTAGATTCGTTTTCTTTCATTAAGTATCTGGGGGCGTGCGATTCGGCGTGTTGCCAAGGGAACGTTGCTCGGGGGGGGGGGGGGGGGGGCTTGGCAGGTTTACAGAACCCGGGGTGTCGCTGGAGAACCGAACCCAGAACCCAGATCCGCTCGGAACATCCCAAACAACCTAGAATAGTAACAACTAGAAAATCTAATTAAATGGTTAACGAGAGCCCTTCAAAGGCAGGCAGGCAGGCAGGCAGAGAGGCAGGCTCGCAGGCAGAGAGGCAGGCAGGCTCGCAGGCAGAGAGGCAGGCAGGCTCGCAGGCAGAGAGGCAGGCAGGCTCGCAGGCAGAGAGGCAGGCAGGCAGGCAGGCAGGCAGGCAGGCAGGCAGGCAGGCAGGCAGGCAGGCAGGCAGGCTGGCAGAGAGGCAGGCAGGCTGGCAGGCAGAGAGGCAGGCAGGCTGGCAGGCAGAGAGGCTGGCAGGCTGGCCCGCGTTCTCTTGTTTGAAGCTCATCACTGAACACCTCGTTCCCACGCGGGCCGCAGTCCTGCCTCGGATCGGCCATGTTCACAGCGATGAGCCTGTGCTGCTTTCGCTGCGAGTTCAGGAGCCACGACAGCGCCACCTAGCGCACAGCTCGGGTATTGCCGGCGATCCACAGTGCCCCATCACTAGGGGGCCCTTCTATAGAGGCGCTGGCTGTGCTGCAGCTGCACTGAGGTGTTTAAGTGATTTGTACTGTGGTACCACAGCCAGCGCTCTGGAGCTAAAGAACTACACCTCCCAGCATCCCTCGCCACGGCCCGCTGGGCGCAGAGGCATGCTGGGAGCTGTAGTCCTATAGCCAGGGGCCGTCCCGATTCACAATAACCAGGGCAGAGCAGCTCGTGAGCTCAACAGCCAAAGCAGCGCACACTTAGGAATTTAAAAATAAAATCGAGCTGCGTTTGAAGTAACTGCGATACAGTCAGAGCCATTGCAAAAGGATTAATAAGGCAAAGGGGTCTTATATATATATATATATATATATATATATATATATATATATATATATAGACTGAGAGAGCAGGCAGTCTGGGGTGGATTAGTAGCATGTCCTCTTGGTCCATTCCCCCGGGGCGGGGTTTAAGGGGCACCCCCCCCATATGGCTTGGAAGAAGCGCTTCTTGTATATTGTCTCTATAGAGCCCAGCTCTGACTGTCAATAATAAAGAATACAAAATAATAATAATAATAAAAGGGTTTTTTTTTTTAAAAGCATCTTTGTCTGTGGTGTATTTCTTTTATATACATATATATAGAGAGAGAGAGAGGGGGGAGAGATCCTGTTAATAAAGCTAATAAGAGGTGAGAGAATGGATTTTAAAGATGGTCAGCGCTCCTTTAAAGGGAGGGGTCAGTGATCCTGTTAACAAAGCCAGTAAGGAAACCGGTTATAAATACCGTGATGGTGAACGCACTGTCGGGAGGCAGGGCTGAGGATTGCGTGTCATCTGAATATACTCTCTGATTCAGACACAGTGTGTGTCTCACACAAACACAAACACTGAGATACATACAGTGACACACAAACACTGAGACACATACAGTGACACACACAGACACACATAAACACTGAGACACACACAGTGACACACACAGACACACATAAACACTGAGACACACACAGTGACACACACAGACACACATAAACACTGAGACACACACAGTGACACACACAGACACACTGAGACACACACAGTGACACACACACACGCACGGGTTTGTGTTCCTGTGCATGTGGGCTCTTCTCATTGACTCTCTCTGTATTTTTTATATTTCTAACTCCAGTCAGATGAAACTCACAGGCTGATACTCCACAACAAACCAGATCTTTGTTAAAGGCAGGTTCGGTTCTTAAAAAGCTCTTTTACAGAGTGGGGGTGTCCCCCCCCCCCAGCAAAAGCTCTTTTACAGAGTGGAGGTGTCCCCCCCCCCAGCAAAAGCTCTTTTACAGAGTGGGGGTGTCCCAGAGTGGGGGTGCCCCCCCCAGCAAAAGCTCCTTTACAGAGTGGGGGTGTCCCCCCCTCCCAGCAAAAGCTCCTTTACAGAGTGGGGGTGTCCCCACAGCTGCGTTTTCACAGGAGTTAATATCACCCCCCACTCCCACTCCCACGCCCACGCCCACTCTCCTGTTGCATCACATGACTTGGGAACACGTCACCCTGCGTGAGGGCAAGCGTCGCTGACGTCACGGGGAGCAGCACGCACAAGCAGGAAGCCTGAGGAGGAAACTAATCAGAAAAATAAACCAGAAAATCAAACAGAGAAATAATAAAAATAAAGACACGACGAGCCCGAGAAACCTCTCCGAAACAACCTGGCAGGTGAGAAGCTTGCTCTTATATCCCAGCAAAACACAGCGTGCTTCAGCAATCCCAGCAATAATAATACCAACAATACCAGCAATAATAATACTAATAGCAGCGTGTAACCACTGATTGTCTTTGTGTTCCTGGGTAGTAAGTGTTATTTCCTAATTGCTTATGCCTCAAAAGTATAGAAAATGGCTTTTATTCCCCCACAGACTTTGCTTTTGTGACCAGGACAGTGATATTTTGAAATTTACCTATTTCCAATGAGAAAACGAGTGAATTTGTGGCTCTTCGTTCACATAAAGTCAGAAAAAAACAACATATGAATCCAAATTAACATGTATTTATACTAAAGTAATACAAAGATGACTACAAAAGATTTAGAAGTGAGTGGTTTTTCGAGATTTACGATTATACTGTAAATACGAAATATCACTGTCCTGGTCACAAAAGCAAAGTTTGTGGGGAATAATAGCCATTTTCTATACTTTTGAGGCATAAGCAATTAGGAAATAACACTTACTACCCAGGAACAAAAACTGTGTTACACAGTAATAATAATATAATAATAATAATAATAATAATAATAATAATATAAAACCCAGTTATTCTGACCCGATCCGATCCCGGGGCTGCTCCCAATGCTGTAATATACCAGCAAAACACATAATAATCGCAATTATAATAATAATAATAATAATAATTAATCGCAATTAATAATAATAATAATAAGAAGAAGAGCTCAGCCAGTTCAGGCTCGAAAGCCGGGTTGTGGGATCAGTTATTAATAACAGAGACGCGTGTGTGTGTGTCTTTAAACCCTAAAAACACACATTTCAGGAGGAGATGCGACACGGGTTATCAAACATGCATCTCTCTCCTCCTCTTTCTCCCCTCTCTCCTCCTCTCTCTCTCCCCCCTCTCTCTCCTCTCTCTCCTCCCCCCTCTCTCTCTCCCCCCCTCTCTCTCTCCAGTCTGACCCCCCTGTCCCCCTGTCCCGTGTCTCTCTCTCTCTCTCTCTCCAGTCTCCCCCCCTGTCCCCCTGTCCCGTGTCTCTCTCTCTCTCCAGTCTGACCCCCCTGTCCCCCTGTCCCGTGTCTCTCTCCAGGGCAGTCATGGACTTCTTGTTTGGAAAGAGGAAGACCCCGGAGGAGATGCTGAGGCAGAACCAGCGAGCGCTGACCAGAGCCATGCGAGACTTGGATAGGGAGAGGCAGAGACTGGAGCAGCAGGAGAAGAAGATCATCGCCGACATCAAGAAGATGGCCAAGCAGGGCCAGATGGTGAGACCCTGAACCAGGACTGGATCACACCGCTGCGCAGCGGGAGAGACCGGACTGCACCCTGACCGAGATCCACAGGGAGGGGAATCAGACTCCCACTGCACAGCACTGTCACCCAGTCCAGGCTTCACTGGCATCAGCCCCCAGTGTGTCTAGCTAACAAGCTCAGGTGTGTCTGATTATTAAACTCCTAGTGAAAGCAGGACTGGATCACACCGCTGTGCAGCGGGAGTCTGATTATTAAACTCCTAGTGAAAGCAGGACTGGATCACACCGCTGTGCAGCGGGAGTCTGATTATTAAACTCCTAGTGAAAGCAGGACTGGATCACACTGCTGTGCAGCGGGAGTCTGATTATTAAACTCCTAGTGAAAGCAGGACTGGATCACACTGCTGTGCTCTGATTATTAAACTCCTAGTGAAAGCAGGACTGGATCACACTGCTGTGCAGCGGGAGTCTGATTATTAAACTCCTAGTGAAAGCAGGACTGGATCACACCGCTGTGCAGCGGGAGTCTGATTATTAAACTCCTAGTGAAAGCAGGACTGGATCACACTGCTGTGCAGCGGGAGTCTGATTATTAAACTCCTAGTGAAAGCAGGACTGGATCACACTGCTGTGCAGCGGGAGTCTGATTATTAAACTCCTAGTGAAAGCAGGACTGGATCACACTGCTGTGCAGCGGGAGTCTGATTATTAAACTCCTAGTGAAAGCAGGACAGGACTGGATCAGCAGTCTGATTATTAAACTCCTAGCTGTGCAGCAGCGGGAGTCTGATTATTAAACTCCTAGTGAAAGCAGGACTGGATCACACTGCTGTGCAGCGGGAGTCTGATTATTAAACTCCTAGCAGGACTGGATCACACTGATGTGCAGCGGGAGTCTGACTCCTAGTGAAAGCAGGACTGGATCACACCGCTGTGCAGCGGGAGTCTGATTATTAAACTCCTAGTGAAAGCAGGACTGGATCACACTGCTGTGCAGCGGGAGTCTGATTATTAAACTCCTAGTGAAAGCAGGACTGGATCACACCGCTGTGCAGCGGGAGTCTGATTATTAAACTCCTAGTGAAAGCAGGACTGGATCACACTGCTGTGCAGCAGTCTGATTATTAAACTCCTAGGAAAGCAGGACTGGATCACACCGCTGTGCAGCGGGAGTCTGATTATTAAACTCCTAGTGAAAGCAGGACTGGATCACACCGCTGTGCAGCGGGAGTCTGATTATTAAACTCCTAGTGAAAGCAGGACTGGATCACACCGCTGTGCAGCGGGAGTCTGATTATTAAACTCCTAGTGAAAGCAGGACTGGATCACACCGCTGTGCAGCGGGAGTCTGATTATTAAACTCCTAGTGAAAGCAGGACTGGATCACACCGCTGTGCAGCGGGAGTCTGATTCCCAGCCCTGTTGTGTAGGTGCCCTTCAGTTTGAGAATAGCGCTGATGAAGATCTTGAGCACGTTTCGCTGCAGAGGGACAGATAGACAGTGGAAACCAGTTATCCCATTGATCGGTCTGTACTGGTAGAACGCACTTCGCCTCAGCGAAGGAGTCTCGGGGCTCTGTTATATAACTGATCTGATTTCACAGGAACGACTCGACCGCGCCGCGAAGCGTCTCGCGTGTCGAACCAAGTCAGGGCCTCTCAATGGAGATTTGTTATATTGGGGTTTCTTTTTTTAAATAAAAAGTGATGCTAGTGTGTGTTGTAATAAATCAGACCTCTACTGCAAAATATTCAAGACATAACACAGTGAAAAACTGAACCTCCTCTCTCTCTCCTCCTTTCCCCTCTCCCCCTATCCCCATCCCCCTCCTCTGCCTTCTCCTCTCCCATCCCCTCTACCCATCTCCTCTACCCTCCATCTCTCCTCTTCCCTCTCCTCTCCCCGCCCCAGAGAGGAGGGGGAGGGGGAAGAATTATCTATCTCCCTTCTCTCCCCTCCTAGTCAGGGAGGAGATGAGTGATCCTCTCAGGGAGAGGAGCGGGAGGAGGGGGGAGAGGAGAGGGAGAGGAGGGGGGAGAGAAGGCGCGGGGGGAGAGGGAGGGGCCTCTCTCCTCTCTCTCTCCTCCTCTCTCTCCCCCCTCTCCCCTCCTCTCCCAGGACGCAGTGAAGATCATGGCGAAGGATCTGGTGCGCACACGGCACTACGTGAAGAAGTTCATCATGATGAGAGCCAACATCCAGGCCGTGTCTCTGAAGATCCAGACCCTGAAATCAAACAACAGCATGGCACAGGCCATGAAGGGCGTGACCAAAGCAATGGGCACCATGAACAGACAGGTGAGCAAAGAGACAGGGAGCGAAGAGAGAGGGGAACAAAGAGAGAGGGGAGCAAAGAGACAGGAGAGCAGAGAGACAGGGGAGCAGTGTGATTCAGTCTGTGTGTTATTCTCTCTCTGTGTGATTCAGTCTCTGTGTGACTGTCTCTCTCTGTGTGTGATTCAGTCTCTGTGTGATTCAGTCTCTCTGTGTGTGATTCAGTCTCTCTGTGTGTTATTCTCTCTCTGTGTGATTCAGTCTCTCTGTGTGTGATTCAGTCTCTCTGTGTGTGATTCAGTCTCTGTGTGATTCAGTCTCTCTCTGTGTGTGATTCAGTCTCTCTGTGTGTGATTCAGTCTCTCTCTGTGTGATTCAGTCTCTCTGTGTGTGATTCAGTCTCTCTCTGTGTGTGATTCAGTCTCTCTGTGATTCAGTCTCTCTCTGTGTGATTCAGTCTCTCTCTGTGTGATTCAGTCTCTCTCTCTCTCTGTGATTCAGTCTCTCTGTGTGGGATTCAGTCTCTCTGTGTGTGATTCAGTCTCTCTGTGATTCAGTCTCTCTCTGTCGTTGCTGCAGCTCAAGCTTCCTCAGATTCAGAAGATAATGATGGAGTTTGAGAAGCAGGCTGAGATCATGGATATGAAGGAGGAGATGATGAACGATGCCATCGACGACGCCATGGGAGACGAGGATGACGAGGAGGAGAGGTGAGAGGGGAGGAAGGAGCGCTCTCCGGGGTATTCGAGGGCGTGAAGCCCGTTTCTGTGGCAGCTTGCTGGGTTACAGTGCAGTCACAAAACAGGTGAAACACAGAGTTTCATTTCATCCTCTCCCTCTCTCTCTCTCTCTCTCCTCAGCGATGCGGTCGTTTCTCAAGTCCTGGATGAGCTGGGACTGACCCTCACTGACGAACTCTCCAGTAAGTGTGTGTGTGTCTCTGGTTCTTGTCCAGTCCAGCGTTGTGTGTGTGTGTGTGTGTGTGTGTGTGTGTGTGTGTGTGTGTGTGTGTCTCTGGTTCTTGTCCAGTCCAGCGTTGTGTGTGTGTGTGTGTCTCTGGTTCTTGTCCAGTCCAGCGTGGTCTCCTGTATTCACAGCACTCTGACTTCACTGTGACCTCTCTGCTTGCCTCTAGACCTCCCGTCCACCGGGGGCAAACTCTCAGTGCAGACCGGGAAGAAAGCAGAGCCGACGCCAACCCTGGCAGATGCCGACGCCGATCTGGAGGAGAGACTGAACAACCTGAGAAGAGACTGAGAGAGAGGGAGAGGGAGGGGGGTGGAGAACTGGATCGGGAGAGAGGGAGGGGGGTGGAGAACTGGATCGGGAGAGAGGGAGGGGGGTGGAGAACTGGATCGGGAGAGAGGGAGGGGGGTGGAGAACTGGATCGGGAGAGAGGGAGGGGGGTGGAGAACTGGATCGGGAGAGAGGGAGGGGGGTGGAGAACTGGATCGGGAGAGAGGGAGGGGGGTGGAGAACTGGATCGGGAGAGAGGGAGGGGGGTGGAGAACTGGATCGGGAGAGAGGGAGGGGGGTGGAGAACTGGATCGGGAGAGAGGGAGGGGGGTGGAGAACTGGATCGGGAGAGAGGGAGGGGGGTGGAGAACTGGATCGGGAGAGAGGGAGGGGGGTGGAGAACTGGAGCGGGAGAGAGGGAGGGGGGTAGCGAACTGGAGGGGATTTGAATTGCACCCCCTCTATATAGAATGAACTCCCTCAGCTTCATAGAGTCCAGTGAAAGCTGCTGAATATTGAATTGCACCCCCTCTATATAGAATGAACTCCCTCAGCTTCATAGAGTCCAGTGAAAGCTGCTGAATAATGTTCCCTTGTTAACATATTGAATTGCACCCCCTCTATATAGAATGAACTCCCTCAGCTTCATAGAGTCCAGTGAAAGCTGCTGAATAATGTTCCCTTGTTCTCATATTGAATTGCACCCCCTCTATATAGAATGAACTCCCTCAGCTTCATAGAGTCCAGTGAAAGCTGCTGAATAATGTTCCCTTGTTAACATATTGAATTGCACCCCCTCTATATAGAATGAACTCCCTCAGCTTCATAGAGTCCAGTGAAAGCTGCTGAATAATGTTCCCTTGTTAACATATTGAATTGCACCCCCTCTATATAGAATGAACTCCCTCAGCTTCATAGAGTCCAGTGAAAGCTGCTGAATAATGTTCCCTTGTTCTCATATTGAATTGCACCCCCTCTATATAGAATGAACTCCCTCAGCTTCATAGAGTCCAGTGAAAGCTGCTGAATAATGTTCCCTTGTTAACATATTGAATTGAATGCACCCCCTCTATATAGAATGAACTCCCTCAGCTTCATAGAGTCCAGTGAAAGCTGCTGAATAATGTTCCCTTGTTAACATATTGAATTGCACCCCCTCTATATAGAATGAACTCCCTCAGCTTCATAGAGTCCAGTGAAAGCTGCTGAATAATGTTCCCTTGTTAACATATTGAATTGCACCCCCTCTACATAGGATGAACTCCCTCAGCTTCATAGAGTCCAGTGAAAGCTGCTGAATTTCTCAGCTCCTGAAAACAGAACGCTAATGCGTGTGTGTGCGTCTCCCACGCACGCACACAATTGCACACACTTATTGAGTGAACTATGTTGCTGGGCTTGGGCTGTAGCTTCAGGTGTGATATTTCTTTCCTATATGGTGTGCATCTCAGCTCTGTAGCAGCGCTGGTTCCTAATCGCAGGGCAGAATGCGTTGGGGGCTTGTTTTGGGGGGGGGGGGATCGCACGCAACACACAGCTTATTGTAGAGCTGTGAGCTGAATGGATTTTAAAGATGGGCAGCGCTTTTTTTAACATTCCAACTGTCCCCGTTCTGTCCGTTATTCCCTCAGCTTCTTAGGTTGTGGGGGCTTGAAAAAGGGGGGGGGGGTCTTGTTAAAGCACAGATTTAAAACTGGGCTGTTAGAATTTTTTTTTTTTTTCCCCAATAAAATTTCTTAGGTTTATTTTGAGTTTCTCTGTCCTATCATTAAGTCCTTTTATTTAAAAAAAAGATTCTCCACTTTACCGTCTGTCCGTGTGACCTACAGAACAGGAAGTGACACGGCACACAGTAGCAGCTCCATAGTTAATTTTAACTGAAACATCTAAAGGGAGGGGGATCCTGTTAATAAAGCCAGTAAGAGGCGAGAGAAGGGATTTTAAAGATGGTCAGCGCTCCTTTAAAGGGAGGGGCCAGTGATCCTGTTAATAAAGCTAATAAGAGGTGAGAGAATGGATTTTAAAGATGGTCAGCGCTCCTTTAAAGGGAGGGGCCAGCGATCCTGTTAATAAAGCTAATAAGAGGTGAGAGAATGGATTTTAAAGATGGTCAGCGCTCCTTTAAAGGGAGGGGCCAGTGATCCTGTTAATAAAGCTAATAAGAGGTGAGAGAATGGATTTTAAAGATGGTCAGCGCTCCTTTAAAGGGAGGGGCCAGTGATCCTGTTAATAAAGCTAATAAGAGGTGAGAGAATGGATTTTAAAGATGGTCAGCGCTCCTTTAAAGGGAGGGGCCAGTGATCCTGTTAATAAAGCTAATAAGAGGTGAGAGAATATTTTAAAGATGGTCAGCGCTCCTTTAAAGAGGGGCCAGTTTGTTAATAAAGCTCTGATCCTATCCTTAAAGTGATCCTTTTAAAGCTAATAAGAGGTAGAAAAAAAAGATTCTCCACTTTACCGTCTGTCCGTGTGACCTACAGAACAGGAAGTGACACGGCACACAGTAATAAAGCAATAAGAGGTGAGAGAATGGATTTTAAAGATGGTCAGCATCCTTTAAAGGGAGGGGTCAGTGATCCTGTTAATAAAGCTAATAAGAGGTGAGAGAATGGATTTTAAAGATGGTCAGCGCTCCTTTAAAGGGAGGGGCCAGTGATCCTGTTAATAAAGCTAATAAGAGGTGAGAGAATGGATTTTAAAGATGGTCAGCGCTCCTTTAAAGGGAGGGGCCAGTGATCCTGTTAATAAAGCTAATAAGAGGTGAGAGAATGGATTTTAAAGATGGTCAGCGCTCCTTTAAAGGGAGGGGCCAGTGATCCTGTTAATAAAGCTAATAAGAGGTGAGAGAATGGATTTTAAAGATGGTCAGCGCTCCTTTAAAGGGAGGGGCCAGTGATCCTGTTAATAAAGCCAGTAAGAGGCGAGAGAAGGGATTTCGAGGTTTGCAGTGACAGTGTGCGCACTCAATAAAATGACAAGCAGCTCCATTCCGTGGTGTTTCAGGAAATCGTTTTATTGAACACAGCTTGTGAGCAGCGCTTACAAAAAAGAAGACGTCTGTGTGAAGAACTCAGTAACTCGCCGAACCGCAGAACATGCAGATTCTAGCGTGTGTTACAGATTACAATGATTATTATATATATATAAAAAAAACAAGTCAGTAATTTACAGATTTTAACCCAGAAAACAACCCGAGCTTTACAATCGATCATTTGTACTTATGAAGTGTCGAGATATCACAGGGGGGAGTGTCCCCCCCTCACAGACCCATGGGGGGTTACACCCCCCCCCCCCCCCCCCCCCCCCCCCCCCCTCACCCCTCCTCAGTGGACTGCTCGACGTCGACGAGAGTCACTGACGAGCTCGTCTAAAACACCTGCAGATGCTGCTTCAGCGTCTAGCCCCCCCGAGATCGGGGGGGGCTTCGGGCCGGGGTCTCCCGGCCCCTCCCCCCCAGTCTGGCCCCTCCCCACAGAAGTTTGGGGGTCGCGAGGAAGCCCCGGGTCGGCTTTTTCGGGACCGCAAAAACGCGAGGGGCCGTCGCAGCCCGGGGGAGGTCATATTTGTGGACGGAGGGACGGTACCGGCACGGGGGGGGGGAGGCCCCCTTGAGGGGGCTCCTCTCCAGGAGGACGAGGGGAGGGGAGGAGGAGAGGAGGGCGCTCCCCTCCCTCCTCCTTCCCCCCGCTCCGCCTCTCCTGCAGCAGCACGGCCAGCCTGTGTCGGAGCCTCAGCTCCCTGCGGCGGGCGGCTGCCAGCTGCCTGTGGGCTCGTTCCAGCCCCTCGCGGGCCGCCTCGGCACGGGCTCTCCAGCACAGTGGGCTCTGCACCCCGTAGCTGTGCTCCCGGGCGATGTAGGAGCCGGGAGGGGGGGGCAGGCGGGCCATGTAGATCGAGGGAGAGGCTGGACGGGCAGGCTCCTCCCCCTCCCCCTCCCCCTCCTCATCTTCTGGCAGCAAGCTCGTTCTGGGTCGGGGGCGCGACCGAGGAGGGGGACCCCAAGACGAGATTGGGGCGGGGGGCGTAGCCCCCGCAGGGGGACGACCCAAGACGAGACCGGGGCGGGGGTGTAGCCGGGGAGGGGGACGACCCCGAGACCGGGGCGGGGGCTCTGGGGGGCCCCCGCGGAGGACGACGGAGACCCTTCAGGGCCTCTCCTTCGGCCCTCGTAGGACCGCTACCCTGTGACCTGGCCCCTCGGGCCGACGCCGGGAGACCCCGTAGACCCTAGGTCCTCTCCGGGGCCACCCTCCTGCTGCCTCTAATAAGTCCCGCCCCTCGTAGGAAGCCGGCTCTTTCTGTGATTGGTGGAAGGTCTCTCGGTTCTCCCGGCTGCTGCTCTGGGGCATCTGGGATCCAGCCTCCCTCAGGCCCTGCCCCCCCTCCTTCCTCCTCCTCCTCCTCTCTCTCTCCTCCTCTCTCTCCCCCTCTCTCACCATACCCCTGGCTCTGGGTTGAGAGAGGCTCTATTGCTGAGCTTGGAGAACGAGGTTTTCCAGGGTGAGGAGAGGGCTGAGAGAAATCTAGGGGGATGATCTGGGTCAGGCAGACTCTCCTCTCTCTCTCTCCTCTCTCTCTCTCTCTCTCCTCTCTCTGTGGTAGCCAGGCTGGTGTGTCTCTCTCTCTCTCTCTCTCTCTCCTCCTCTCTCTCTCTCCTCTCTCCCTCTCTGTGGTAGCTCCTCTCTCTCTCTCTCCTCTCCCTCTCTGTCTCCAGGCTCTCTCTCCCCTCTCTCTCTCTCTCTCCTCCTACCTCTCTGTGTTCTCCTCTCCTCTCACACTCCTCTCCTCTCTACCTCTATACCAACTCTCTGTGGTTAGCAGGAGGATGTGTGTCACCCTCTCTGTGGTAGAGAGGTAGGGTGTGTGTTGAGAGAGGGAGGCTCCCTCTCACATCCTCGACCTGTGGAGCCAGCTGGTGGTTGGTCATCTCTCTCTCCATCTCTCTCCTCTCACCTCTCTGGGAAGAGCTCTGGTCTCACACACTCTCTCTCTCCTCTCTCCTCTCTCCTCTCTCCAGGCTCTCTCTCTCTCTCTCTCTCCTCTCTCAACCATTCGGGGTAGGGGGTGGTCTCTGGGAGAGTCTCTATCCTCTCCTCCTACCTATCTCTCACCCTCTCTGTGGTAGCCAGGAGGTGTGTCTCTCTCCTACCTCATCCGACTCACCCTCTCTGTGGTAGCCAGGCTGGTGTGTCTCTCTCCTCTCCTCTCTACTCTCCTCTCACCCTCTCTGTGGTAGCAGGCTGGTGTGTCCTCCCTCTCTGTCTCCTCTCTCTCTCTCTCCTCTCCCCCTCTCTGTGGTAGCCAGGCTGGTGTGTCTCTCTCCTCTCCTCTCTCTCTCTATCTCATCACCTCACCCTCTCTGTGGGTAGCCAGGCTGGTGGCTCCGTGTGTCTCTAGACTCCTCGGTCCTCTCTCCTCTCACCCTCTCTGTGGTAGCCAGGCTGGTGTGTGTCTTCACCATCTCTATCTCTCTCTAGTCTCTCTCTCTCACCCTCTCTGTGCGTCCCAGGCTGGTCTGGATCTATCCCTCTCCTCTCCTCTCACCCAGTCTCTCTCTCTCTCTCTCTCTCTCTCTCTCCTCTCACCCTCTCTGTGGTAGCCAGGCTGGTGTGTCTCTCTCCTCTCCTCTCTCTCTCCTCTCACCCTCTCTGTGGTAGCCAGGCTGGTGTGTCTCTCTCCTCTCCTCTCCTCTTGCTTGCTCTCTTGCTGCGGGCTGCTCGTCTCAGTTTGGAGAATGGTTCAAAGATTGTGGGCAGGGCTTCGTCCTTCAGTCTGTGGTATCCACTGGGGGGGGGGGGGGGGGGGGGGGGGGGGGGGGGGGGGGGGGGGGTACAATACTAAATAGCAATTCTACAATGCACACGCACACACGCACACACACACACACACGCGCTCTGTGTTACCTGGTCCCCACCAGCTCGAAGCAGTCCTTGCTGAAGTGTTTGGAGCAGAAGTAGATGAACTGGGACTGTGGATCCCACATGCCGTTCCCCTGAGGGTCCGTGCGACGACAGCTCAAGAGCCACAGTGTGCGCCGTGGATTACCACGCTTCGGTAACCTAGGAAACACAGGAACCACTGACGAGCACGCACACACACACACACACAGCCACAAAGAGAGAGGCTCGCTCCCTCTCCCCTCTCCTTCCTCCCCTCTCCTCTCACTCCCTAGAGAGGGAGGGTAGGGTCCTCTCCTCTCTCCCCTCTCTCTCCTCTCCTCATCTCTCTCTCTCTCCTCTCTCCTCCCCTCTCCTCTCTCCCCCCTCTCCTCTCTCTTCTCTCTCTCTCTCTCTCTCCTCTCCCTCTCCCTCCTCCCTCTCTCTCCCTCTCCCCTCTCTCTCCTCTCCCTCTCCTCTCTCTCTCTCCTCTCTCTCTCTCTCTCTCCTCCCCTCTCTCTCTCTCCCCTCTCCTCTCTCTCTCTCTCTCTCTCTCTCACCTGTGGAAGGTTGTTCCTCCTCTCCTGGTTTCTCGGGTGTCTCTGGATTTGCACCCCGCAGCTAGCCTGTCTCGGCATCCTGAAACAAAACCATCCAACTCTTTCAATGCCTGTCAATCACCCGATTCTCAAACTATCCTGTGCGGAGATCAGAAACAAAACCACCCGACTCTTTCAATGCCTGTCAATCACCCGATTCTCAAACTATCCTGTGCGGAGATCAGAAACAAAACCACCCGACTCTTTCAATGCCTGTCAATCACCCGATTCTCAAACTATCCTGTGCGGAGATCAGAAACAAAACCACCCGACTCTTTCAATGCCTGTCAATCACCCGATTCTCAAACTATCCTGTGCGGAGATCAGAAACAAAACCACCCGACTCTTTCAATGCCTGTCAATCACCCGATTCTCAAACTATCCTGTGCGGAGATCAGAAACAAAACCACCCGACTCTTTCAATGCCTGTCAATCACCCGATTCTCAAACTATCCTGTGCGGAGATCAGAAACAAAACCACCCGACTCTTTCAATGCCTGTCAATCACCCGATTCTCAAACTATCCTGTGCGGAGATCAGAAACAAAACCACCCGACTCTTTCAATGCCTGTCAATCACCCGATTCTCAAACTATCCTGTGCGGAGATCAGAAACAAAACCACCCGACTCTTTCAATGCCTGTCAATCACCCGATTCTCAAACTATCCTGTGCGGAGATCAGAAACAAAACCACCCGACTCTTTCAATGCCTGTCAATCACCCGATTCTCAAACTATCCTGTGCGGAGATCAGAAACAAAACCACCCGACTCTTTCAATGCCTGTCAATCACCCGATTCTCAAACTATCCTGTGCGGAGATCAGAAACAAAACCACCCGACTCTTTCAATGCCTGTCAATCACCCGATTCTCAAACTATCCTGTGCGGAGATCAGAAACAAAACCACCCGACTCTTTCAATGCCTGTCAATCACCCGATTCTCAAACTATCCTGTGCGGAGATCAGAAACAAAACCACCCGACTCTTTCAATGCCTGTCAATCACCCGATTCTCAAACTATCCTGTGCGGAGATCAGAAACAAAACCACCCGACTCTTTCAATGCCTGTCAATCACCCGATTCTCAAACTATCCTGTGCGGAGATCAGAAACAAAACCACCCGACTCTTTCAATGCCTGTCAATCACCCGATTCTCAAACTATCCTGTGCGGAGATCAGAAACAAAACCACCCGACTCTTTCAATGCCTGTCAATCACCCGAATCTCAAACTATCCTGTGCGGAGATCAGAAACAAAACCACCCGACTCTTTCAATGCCTGTCAATCACCCGATTCTCAAACTATCCTGTGCGGAGATCAGAAACAAAACCACCCGACTCTTTCAATGCCTGTCAATCACCCGATTCTCAAACTATCCTGTGCGGAGATCAGAAACAAAACCACCCGACTCTTTCAATGCCTGTCAATCACCCGATTCTCAAACTATCCTGTGCGGAGATCAGAAACAAAACCACCCGACTCTTTCAATGCCTGTCAATCACCCGATTCTCAAACTATCCTGTGCGGAGATCAGAAACAAAACCACCCGACTCTTTCAATGCCTGTCAATCACCCGATTCTCAAACTATCCTGTGCGGAGATCAGAAACAAAACCACCCGACTCTTTCAATGCCTGTCAATCACCCGATTCTCAAACTATCCTGTGCGGAGATCAGAAACAAAACCACCCGACTCTTTCAATGCCTGTCAATCACCCGATTCTCAAACTATCCTGTGCGGAGATCAGAAACAAAACCACCCGACTCTTTCAATGCCTGTCAATCACCCGATTCTCAAACTATCCTGTGCGGAGATCAGAAACAAAACCACCCGACTCTTTCAATGCCTGTCAATCACCCGATTCTCAAACTATCCTGTGCGGAGATCAGAAACAAAACCACCCGACTCTTTCAATGCCTGTCAATCACCCGATTCTCAAACTATCCTGTGCGGAGATCAGAAACAAAACCACCCGACTCTTTCAATGCCTGTCAATCACCCGATTCTCAAACTATCCTGTGCGGAGATCAGAAACAAAACCACCCGACTCTTTCAATGCCTGTCAATCACCCGATTCTCAAACTATCCTGTGCGGAGATCAGAAACAAAACCACCCGACTCTTTCAATGCCTGTCAATCACCCGATTCTCAAACTATCCTGTGCGGAGATCAGAAACAAAACCACCCGACTCTTTCAATGCCTGTCAATCACCCGATTCTCAAACTATCCTGTGCGGAGATCAGAAACAAAACCACCCGACTCTTTCAATGCCTGTCAATCACCCGATTCTCAAACTATCCTGTGCGGAGATCAGAAACAAAACCACCCGACTCTTTCAATGCCTGTCAATCACCCGATTCTCAAACTATCCTGTGCGGAGATCAGAAACAAAACCACCCGACTCTTTCAATGCCTGTCAATCACCCGATTCTCAAACTATCCTGTGCGGAGATCAGAAACAAAACCACCCGACTCTTTCAATGCCTGTCAATCACCCGATTCTCAAACTATCCTGTGCGGAGATCAGAAACAAAACCACCCGACTCTTTCAATGCCTGTCAATCACCCGATTCTCAAACTATCCTGTGCGGAGAT